>NC_064631.1:286231625-286534828 GCF_023864275.1 Schistocerca cancellata | reverse complement strand
TTTCCCAACAGCCATATGAACACTCGAGAAAGTATGTTGCAAGCTGGTAATGATACGAACTCGAGAAACAATCACACAGTACAACTGACAGAAATTGTTCCATGCACAGAAGTAGATCAGACTACACTGCAGGAAAACCCGAATTGGTCGTAGTTGAGCCCCATACTACAGACCTTACAAGCGATGGGGCAAATCAGATTTTCAAATGTGTTTCGTACGATTTGATGAGCAAGGGGACAACAAGTGCAAGCAGTAATCAGGTAAGTAATATCACAGTTTTATAAGTAAAAAAAATTATGTGTATTTTTGAATGAAATATGTATAGACTTAAGTAATTTTCTTGTTTTGTAAGCAAAGACAAACATTTGACAAGAAGAAAGTGTAAAAACACAGCGCCACACAAAGTGAAATGCAAACTGGAGCAGCGTACAACTCAGCTGTGTGCGCTCAACAATGCACGCTTATGCCAGTACTAGGAGAGAAACCTGGAACTTGTGCAAGTGCAACAGGCTTACTCGCGGTGCAACCAAATATAAATGAGAAGCTACACTAGCATCAAATTCAATTTCAAAATAAATAATAACACGTAACAACTATATTTACTATCAGGGAATTAAAGAATATAATAATATATCAACATGTGAAGTTGTGTCAATACTAAGATGTATACATTGTAACTAGAATTAAAAGAAATCATTACAATGAAACATACAGGACATGTTAGCTAACAAAAGATAAGATACCATAGGAGATATTAAAGTAACTTTCTTTGCATGGTAAATGAATAAAAGGTATGAAAATGCAAGTGAATAAATATATAAACAAATAAGAATGAAATATGAAAAACGTCTGCGAACAAATGAGATGACTGAGTGTATGAGTGGTCATGAGCTATGAAATACAATCAGTTTTTAAGTTAGTTATAAGTTTTTTATATTGCACTGACCAGTGCATCAACATGGCACAGAAGAAGAGATTTACGATGGGTGTTATAGGTACCAAATGAAAAATCGGGCCACACCTCAAGGAAATGATTTAGTTGTTAGCTTGTCTATGTGTATATTTTGGTCATGAAGTGAATGAAAAATAACAATATACATCGTCACAGTGCAACAACAAAACAATTACCAGTACCTACTGACTACGAAGTGCACATAAACACAGATGCATGTGACCTCAAATAAAACTAATCAATTCATATCGCATCACATGTGAATATAAACGACAGCATTTCCATGTAATTGTAGAGAGGTAAGCATGATGTAATGCAAAAACTTCTGCGTTATGAACACACGTAAATAAATATAAGCAATGCTATGGTATATAGTACTTGAGTAAATCTTTCATATGTTTTGTTTCTATGAAAAAGGAGTTCCCTGATAAGTGATTTAAGAAAGGACAAACAGAATTTCCTTAGTAATCCATAAACCAGTAGAATAGTAATTCCTTATTCCCTCCCCAATGCAGGCGGTGGCACCAAAGCATAGTTAAGCCAGCAATGTGTAATGTAGAATCCTGCTATAAATGTTTTTCTCTATTTCTCCTTAGGAAAACATTAAACTCTCATAACTGATGTGTGCGTGACTGGAAAATAAAATGTGGATGCATTAAATTCATATATAGTAACACATTGTAATGAAATGTAAATAAGTTATTTGTATTTATGTACAAAGGAATGTTTTTTTGAAGTTAAGAGACAAACTATACTAATGAGTAAGTGTAATTGAGGAAGGAATTCTGTAATGTTTTAGTATTTGAGAATTTTCTACGTTGGATACAAATAATGGGTGGAATGTCAGCCTTAGATGTAAGCCATTGTAATATGCATTGTTATGTCAAAATGTTTATGTGAATTTTAAGTGTATATTGAGGCATATGTAAAAGATGAACTTGAGGAACTAACAAAAAAGGAAAAAACCTCAAGGGCTAAAACAATTCTCATGACAAAGTGAACGACGAAATATATAGTGGTATCCAAACGCGTATGCAATAGTGCAATGAATCAATTTTGGTAATTTTATGCTCCGCAATAGTACGGCACTCAGTGTGAAAATGACACTAAAAGCACGAGTAGAAACACGAATGACTGTACACAATAATATGTTCCCCAGCCAACAAATATATTTTGTGCGCATGTGCACAGAGACTGACAATGTTGCCAGAAGGACAAGTAGCCGCTCTTGCAGTGCTGTCATGTAAATACTTAATGAATTATCATTCCGTATGTAAGTTATGAATTTCCTGTAAGATAATGTGTAAGAAAGACAAGCTGACATCTCCAACCCAATACGCAAAGAAAAATATGTCGACAAATAAAGGTCATTGTATACCTTTTGGCAAAATTTAAATTTAAGCTGCACGAGTGTGTACAAAACACTGTGTGCCTCCATTGTATGTCACCGGACAGTGTGGGGGCAATTGTGTAGGTACATAAGGAAAAGCCCCAACAAGCTACAATAAAAATTTAAAACCAATGATAATAATCACTAGCATGACCACTGTAAGCATCGGAAAAGATGTAGTTTGCTACGCCAGGAGGTGAATGACAAATGATGGAAACTCCATTCAGTTTTTTGTCAATTTTTTAGAGGACTCTGTCTTTAGTTCTCATAGGGAGAAGAAGTATTTTTTGTGAGAAGTGTGTAGTGTACATTGTGTTGTCTGAATAATAACTTTTATGGAACTATGATGTGCAAGAGTTCTTTTTAGAGCAAAACCATGAAAGTTTTCTTTTCTCCCACACAAATTCCGTAAATCTCAATGGCGTAAAGCAAAAAAATTGACATAAGTTTATGCCACCACTGACTTACAATTTACAAGATTGGTAAATTAAAAGTGAACGACATTTCATTCAGTGCAGAATTCATAAAAATCAAACATGACAATACTGTGGTTAATTTGCCCTCAAAAGGTGGACTAAGAGGCACAAGTCTACTATATAGAGTATCCAGAACATAGGTCTAAAACCACTCAACACCTGTCATAGATAGCACAATTCTTATAATATCCCCAGTATCCACAAAGAGCCAGGTCCATATTGCTGGAAACCAAAGTTGCATCACTTTCAGCGCATGCAGTTGTGAGTTTTAGTGGTGCATGTCAGGATGTGTTTCAGTGCTTCTGAAAATTGTGAAATGGATAGATAACATGAAAGAGAAATGGATTTGAATCAAATTCTGTTTAAGGTTGAAGAAAACCACATACTGACAGAAGCATTTGGTGAGAGTTGTAGTGTTTCCTTTTATTATCTTCTCCTCATTATCTAATGAAACAATATCGCTTTGTAATGTAATTTTAATTTTCACCAAAAGCACATTCAACACATCGCGGAAAAAATACACGTCTTTCGTATCCAGACAAGAGAGAGAGACATCCATTAGTTCTTAAAAACAAAAAAAACTACGCAAAAAAAAGAACAAAATTATTTATAAAATCGGTCGCTGGCGCAGCGCTCTTCTGTGTGCGCGATCGTTAATTATAGCTTTGCGGAAGTCAAAGTACCATTACAATGCCTCCTCTACTGACACGCTCCGCAAGCGAGCGTGGCAGTATAGAAAATTTCCATATATATATATGAGAAAATAAGAAATTTACATATTACAAAAAATATTTCTGTGCACAATGCTCTTCGCATGTCAGTCTTTGTATACAGTCTTTTTGGTGTGTATCTTCTTTAGGAGTCGTAACATTAATGGCTTTGAATTGCAGCGTATTATCGTTGCTTAGCGCGGCGTTTGAATTCAGTTCACAATCACATGATTCGTGTTTACAATGGAATTAATTTGAACAATAAATGTTTCTATTACATTGCTCCAATGTCTTTAAACGTAGTATCGGATTCTGAGTGTATGTGTACTGCCTGGATCTCTTGCGTGTGGCTTGAAGAAAATCCAAAGTTTGTTCAATGTGTCAACACGAAATTTTGATCTCCAGCAGTCGAATTTTGGTGGCGTCTACCGGGGTATAAATGGTCAATGAGGGCACAGGAAATACCTCACTGCCTACGACAGGTGATGAGCTTGTCTTTTACACCAACCTGAAGACCTGCCGGCTTCCACAACACCATACACTTCAAAACATATTGACACTACGTAAATATTGCTTGACCAGTTCCATCACGTTGGTTTCTTCTTTGCATTTTCAGTTCCATTTATATGAATCATGTGCTACATGCACAAGTCCTTTGCAGCTCATTAACATCTCCTTAAAATACATTTCTTGATATAGTAACTACATAAATATACAAATATTTACAATTAATCATTACATGAGATACATTGTTGTCATATAGTACATATACAGAATTAAATGAAAAATATAGTCAATTTTTTTTTTACGTTACATTCAATATCATTGTGCTGACATGTGAATTACATTACATTCAAATTGAAATATACATTTTATTTGTTAGCTCATTCTCTCTCTCTCTCTCTCTCTCTCTCTCTCTCTCAACTTAAAATTCATCTTGCCTCCTGGAATAAAATTTACACATATTTCAAGCTTCAAGACAGCCCTCTGTAGGAGGATAGGTTCATGGGATGGTTGCTGACTACTTCATAAATACTAGTAAAGTGATCCCCTACAATGGACTACACAAAATAAAATATGATTAATAAAATACATGTTAACTTAATATAACGTAACAGTTCCTATACCGTTTCTAAGTGTGGTGTCCCCACTATTGCTGTTTCTAAGAGTGGTACCCCTCTATTACCGTTTCTAAGAGTGGTGCCCCTCTAAATATCTTAGGATCCTACAAGTATGTACATCAGTGTGGTAAGTATATATATATATATATATATATATAGTTCAAGTCAATCATGTTTCCTATAAAGTTTGTGTCAAGCAATATAAATAAAGGTTTTACTTAATAAATAAATAAATCTTCTTAGATAATTGCTGCTGCGTTCCACGCTGTATATCCATTCTGTATTTACCTTGTGGTACCTGTAAAATTCTATTCATAAATAAATATTTGTGTATGTCTCTCCATACTGTCAGATAATCACGAATTATATAATGTCCAATATTTCATCAACATGTATAAATTTTTCTAAGGAAGGGATGAGAGTATGAGCCGCAACAGAGGACTGACGTTTTTGTTTTCTCCTTATTCTCCTTTCTATTTAATGGTGTATCAGTTCAGTTCAGTAGCTGAGCTTTAATTATGTCATTAGATGACTGCTAAATATGTTCTCTTAAATAATTCTTCCAATCTGAAGTGTCAAGCCTACATAACTCCAAAAATTTCATTACAAGTTCCCATTAGATTAGTGTTAAAGTGTTATAGATTTAAATCTTCTGGTATATTTCCAACAGTGGCTGCTGTAAATAATTCTTTCCATATAAATCTATACTTTCACCTTTAGTTATAAGAATATATAAGACACCACATAAGTTATTATCTCAGGCATACCAATCTTTCAATAAATAATATTCTTTCCACTACTTTCATTCTGTATTCCATGAGTACATGTGATATAGCGTTCAAATCTAGTTTCTCTCCTCTCAACATATTCTCAATTACTCATAACATTCTCACCTACCCATTATTCATTCTTCGCAAAATAACATATACTTATTCCTCAGCATTATATATATATATTTTCCTCTTATTCATCACCACTTACTTTTTACTTCAACAACAAAAACAATAATAATACCCTTTTCTCATCTTATATTCCATTTACCTCTCTCCATATTACTATTTATCCTCTTATTAAACTAAAATTACATTCACTCATCTCATTCAGTCACTCACATCACTCATATCAACATTACTATTATCACATGCCTCCTAAAGAAAATAATTCTGTTCAGTTCTCTGCCTCCTCTAATGTGTATATGCCTCCTCTAATGTGTATATGCCTCAATAGCAACTCCTCTTATAACCAAATATCTTATTAGCTATTGGATGGTTCACATTGCTTTCTAGACTTACCTGCATTCATTAGATTGTAAGTATCTGTATAACTTAAATGTAGGCTCATCATAACTGTATATCATATTAATTATCTTCTCCTCAGTAGCTAACATTTTACTGTATGTATTTTTTCAAATGTCTGTGTGGATGTAGACCTCTGGGTTTATGTGTTAATGGATATTCTAATGAATAACAGCCAGGGTGTGGGATATTTGCAATTCGGTATGGTCCAGAGTATAAGATCTGCCATTTCCTGTTTAAATGTTTCAGTTTTGTGGGTTTAGGATGTGTTCTTAGTAAAACTAACTCATCAACTTGAAATGTTTGTGCTTTCCTGACACCTCTGTCATATTTCTGCTTTCTTTCCTTAGCTTTGTCACATAATGTTGTGTAAGCTTGTCTTACCTTTTCTTCTAAACTAACATGATTTGTTGTTGCTGTAAATTTAGGTAGAGGGTCTGTCCATTCATTTCTTTCTGTTTTATCCATAATTAATTCAGTTGGTGTGCATCCAGTAGAAATGTGAGTTAAATTGTTCACTATTTGTTCAAATGGTGCTAGGTATTCTACCCATTTTGTGTGCTTCTCTGGTGTGTGTGTTCTCATAAACTGTCAAATTCTCGAAATGTTCTTTCTACTGGGTTACCTGCTGCATGAAATCTTGAAATTAAAATATGTTTAACATTCTGTTCTTCAATAAATGTCTTCCATTTTAAACTGGTAAAATAAGCTGCATTATCCGTGATCATAACTTCAGGTTTTCCTATTCTTACAAAATAATCTGTTAATAGACGTCTGGTAATAGCAGTGGTAGAAACTGAACGTAAAGCATATAATTTTAAATACTTTGTGAAAACATCTAACACAGCAAGGATGTACTTCATTCCTCCACGTGCTTGTGGATAGGGTCCTGCAATATCTAAAGAAATTAACTGTAATGGCCTCTTAGGTATGATTGGGTGCAATTCATTCATGCTTGTGCGATTGGAATATTTGGCTTTCTGACATATGATGCATTTCCTAATATTACTCAATACTCTTCGCCTTAAATTTGGAAAATAGCAATATTGTATAACCTTATCTGTACATTTGGTTACACCATAGTGTCCCCAAGTTCTGTGTGTAAATAAAATAAAATCATCAACATGAGCTTCAGGTCAGCACCAATGCTGTGATTCAGGGTTTCGTCGGTGAAATAATACTTCTTTGTGTAACGTGTAATATTTTTCAAGATGTGGGTCTGTTCCTGCACGTAATTTATTCTTTATCTGGATCCACCTGGGATCATTGTCCTGCAATATGGCTAACTTCCTGCACCTGTTTTTGTAGTAAGGTGCAAATGTATCGTCATACATGAGTAAAATTTTAAAATCTAATGTTTGTTCTGTCACATCTGAAAATTCTTGTAGGCCTTGTGGCAAACGAGATAGAGCATCGGCTATAATGTTGGATTCTCCTTTTATATATATATAATATCAAAATCATATTCTTGTAGTGATGCACACCAGCGTGCAAGACGTGGATGTAATAACTTGCATGATAGCAGGAAAGAAAGAGCTTGATGATCAGTATAAAGCTTAGTACGTTTTCCCCATAGAAAGTAGCGAAACTTGTGAAAAGCCCATACTATGGCAAGTGTTTCGCGCTCGGTCACTGAATATGACTTTTCGCATTCAGTGAGCGTGCGGCTAGCAAAACTTATAGGTTTGATGACTGTTTGTTCATCTTCTACATGAATTTGGAATAAAAATACTCCAAGCCCATAGGAACTTGCATCTGTTACTAGGCAAAAGTCTGACATCATGTCAGGATGACATAACAACGGTGCATTAACTAAAGCATCCTTAATCGCTTCAAAATCTGTCTGACAGAACTCTGTCCATTTCCAAATATTATTTTTTTTGAGTAAAGATAGAAGATGTGGACTGTTAAGAAGGTGGTAGGGTACAAATTTCCTGAAGAATGAAGATAGACCAAGAAAGGCTTTGAGTTGTTTACGATTCTGTGGGGATGGAAAATTCTTTATTGCATCAATTTTTCTTGAGTCTGGATAAATGCCTTCAGTTGATATGATGTGACCAAGGAATTTGATTTCTCTCCTCCCTAATTTCGTCTTTGATAAATTGATAGTGACACCTGCGTCAGAAAATTTAGTCAGAAGTTGCTTCAAAAGATTTACATGTTCTTCCCAAGTAGTGGTGGCAATGACAATGTCGTCAACACAAACTGTGATTTGCGATAACAATTGTGGTCCAAGAACAGCATCTAAGGCTTCGATAAATACTCCAGCACTCACTTGTAGACCAAAGGGTAGAACACAAAATTGATAACTACATCCCTCACATAGAAATGCAGTGTATTTACAACTGTTTTTATGGAGGTTCACCTGCCAAAATGATGAGCGGAGGTCGATATTGGTTAAATACTGTACATTATGAAATTTTAAAAGTTGTTCTTCCAAATTAATAGGTCGTGTGTTGATTGGGATTATAACTTTGTTAATTTCTCGTGCATCCAGCACTAACCGTACACTACCATCCTCTTTATTAACTGCTAGGATCGGACTGCAATATGGTGAATGTGACCTTTCAATGATACCCCAAGCTTGCATTTTTTCAATCTCTTTCAAAACTGCGGGTTTCTTTGACCAAGGAATATTATAATATGTTCTATAGTATGTTTTGTGTGGTTTAACATCCATCTCATAAGTATAGCCTCTAATAATTCCAGGTTTCTCCACAAATACCTCAGCAAATTGCTGCAAAACTTCAAGTAATTCAAGTTGTTGTTCCTTCGTCAGATATTCAGATTCTGTGCATTTCTCATATAAATCATTAGGTTTAATTCCCTGAGATACAGCTTCATTAAAAGTTAAATCACATATGTTTATTGCTGGTGGATACACAAAATGTAACTGTTCAAATTTACCTTGTTTACTGTTTAAGTTTTTACCCTGTGTTAACTCTATTGTCAGTTGTTGTTGGTTTACGGTTAAATGACATTTCCCTTTTCCTAAATCTATGATTGCTTGATATTCATTCAAAAAGTCAATTCCTAATATGCAATGCATAACTAATTTGTCTACTACCAGAAAACTGTAATTGAGTGGTATATTTGAAAATGTGAAGTTAATTAGCACTTGAAATTCCACATTCTTTGATTTGTTACCGATGGCACTTATAATGTGACAATTCTGTACTGGCAATGTTTGTATGTTCATTATTTGTTTGAGTTCATTATATAAGGACATTGAAATGACACTTGCTGCTGCTCCTGTATCTAACATTACTTCTACTTCTTAACTACCAATCATAACTCGTGTTATAGCCTGAATAATCTTCTTTGTTTTACTGGTACTATTAAAATCTACATCCTGATATAATTCTTTTTCTATTTTCTTACTGTCATCATATCGGAGAAAACAAATCGTCGGTTCCGTTGCGCTCTGCTCCCTATTGACCGTAACTCGAGCGCTTAGCTCGGTCGTCGTTCGTTTTCCGGCAAATTCGGTTGTTGCTGCGGGTTGGGTTCATTGCCCAACTCAATAATATTTACATTTCTGTCGCGCGTCACCCAAGTATCAGCTGTTTGGTTGTTGACATTACCCCGCATCGCATTGGGAGTTCCGTTAGGTACAAATTGAGGGTTGCTGTACTGCATGTGTCGTGGCGGTTGTCCATTGTGATTTCCCCATACATTATTTCGCCCATGACTGTAACTGGTGTTGTCATTACTGTTATTCCTGCAATACATGTTTGGATGTTGTTGGATGTTGTTTCTCTGAAAATATCCTGGATGGTACCTGTTATCCTCTCTTCTTTGATCTCTATAATTTCGGTTCCTTCTTCTGTTGTTGTTATTTTAAATATAACTGTTATTGTTCTGATTGTAATTACTGTTCGGATAACCATTATAGTAATAATTACTGTTTCCTTGCCAATGCTGCGAGTTGTTTCTCCTAATATTGAATGGATTTGTCCCAGTGTAGTGTGAATTGTTTCTTTGAGTGTTTTGTTGTGGTGTCGGAGGCGGATTCCAATAGCCTCTGTCATTTCTGTTGTGCGTACGCGAATCGCTTGGATGGATCGGATACAATTGATTGAAATTCCTGATCTCATCTCTGTAAACAACATCTATCTCATCAACATAACTGAAAAAATTCTTTATGTTGTCCTCGGACACTCCTATTAATTTATCACGGTAAGGAAATGGTAAGTGGCTCTTAAGTGTTCTAATTACATCTGGTAAATCTGCTGGTTTTGTCCAATATAATGTTTTGTCTAGATAGCATTCAAAGTATTGTCGTAAAGACTCTGTCTTCGGGTTGTAAAGTTCTGGATTGTATACTTCTCGTTTTAAACTTTGCTGTTCTGTGATCGACCAGAATTCCTCAAGAAATGCTTGTTCAAACTGTTCAAATGTTAAACATCGTCTTTTAATTGCTGCTCCCCACTTAGCTGCTCTTCCACGTAACAAATTTGTAACATATCGAATTTTGTCGGGTTCTAACCAATGTCTCGGGAAAATACCATCAAAAGAGCGGATGAAAACAATCGGATGCACTTTGTCTTTCTCATCACATGAAAATGTCTGAAAGTATCCATGTCGTACTAATGTTTCATCAGCTACTCCCGATGGTATTATGGGTCCTGTATTTTGTGTCAAACTGTGCATAGTATGTGGTGATGTCTGATAGTAATTTTGATCTTGTGGTAGCATTGAAAATGGTTCATTGGGATTTGTATCACTCATTGGTAATTCTATTTTCGGCTGTGTGCTGGGTCTAGCATTATTATGATTCTCATTTATGTTTTGGTTGTCTGTTATGGGTTTTGGTATCACTGACGAACTTGGTATTACATTCTCTTTAAGTTTACGTACCTCTTTCTGAATATTATCTGTTTCTCCCTTTACTTGTTCCTTTGTCTTATCTAAAATGATCTGTGTCATTGTCTCAAACTTCTCATCTAAATAATCATCACATAATTTGCATTCATGTACAAGTTTTTCTGCTAGAGTTGTGTCATTCTTTAAAGATGCTACATCTGCTCTGTCTTCAAGCTTTTCTAACTTTTCCTGTAAGGATTTCTGCTCCAATGTTACATCATTTAATCTGTCTGAAAGGTCTGTAATCGTCAGGTCTAAGTGTTCTTGGTTTGTTTTTACGGAATTGTGTGACTGTCGTAATTCATCAACTTGGGTACTGGTTTTCTGTTGTTCAAAAGCTACTGTTAACAATTTCTCATTACATCGCTGTAAGTCAGTTTTTGTCTCGTCACTGAATTCCACAAATACCTTTTCTCGTCTCGTAACCTTGTCTGATAAGTCAGTAAATTTCCTTCCAAGACTACTGGTGGTTTCTGTCAAGTCGGCAATTTGTCTCGATTGTTTTTCAAAATTTTGTTTTATGTCCCGTGTCAGTTCATCGAATTTAGTGTCAAATCTTTTGTCTAAAGTGTCAAATTTTCTGTTTTGGTCACCAAGTAACTTCAGAATCTGGTTGAGCATGTCAGAGTCCTGTGTCTTAGTTTCGTCATTTTTCTGTGTCTGATTGATGTCTGGTTGTGAAGTTGACGTTGTCAATGTCACGTTTTGTCGCGTAGTACTCACTCTCCACTCGCCTGTATATCTGTTTAAATATAGGGGTTGTTGTCTTAATCGATCCGGTAAAATTATGTCTTGAACATCCTCCCTATTAAGTTCAATATTCATTTGACTGTCGGACATGTTTTGCAATGTGTCACTTTCACTAAGCTCGTCCGCGGAAACAATTTCTACGCGTCTAGCGTCCATCTTGCGATTTTCATAATTAATTGCAAATAAAATTTTCCATTGGTAAAAAAGAATTTTTAAATATGATATGTTGAAATCTGAAATTTCTCTTATGGAAATGGATATTTCTATATGATTTCTAATTAGAAATTGAATTATTAAATTGGCACTGAAATTTCCCTCTCACAAATAAATGACTGTGAATATGCTCTTCACTTATCATTTGCAATAATAGTAGTAAATCGATTTTAACTACAATTTGAAAAAATAATTTCGAAATAAATGGATCGGAATAAAGAAAGTACAGATGGCTGCTTGAAACTGGAAAAAATGTAAATTTCTGTACTCACCTTTTTTTTTTTTTTTTTCAGTCTTATGTTGCAAATGTAGCGTCAAATATATAGTTTTCAATCCAAAATTTTTCTTTCGCGTCCGTGCAAATTATTTTATGGAACGTTATCCTTTTCCTTTTTTTTTTACCAAATTAATTTCCTCAACATGAAAATGAAAATTAACACAAATTAATAACAGGGAAAACAATATTGTTGTAAATTTTATGCACGTAACATTACAACTGAAATGAATGAGACTTAGTCCAAATTCATTTTCTGATGCTATTAAGTGGTTAAAATTAGATAAAATGTGCAAAATTTATAATAACTGCACCTGTATCAAATCCAAACTGCACTTGTATCAAATCCAAACTGCACTTGTATCAAATCCTGTCACCAGGACGCCAATTGTAGTGTTTCCTTTTATAACTTCTCCTCATTAGCTAATGAAACAATATCGCTTTGTAATGTAATTTTAATTTTCACCAAAAGCACATTCAACACATCGCGGAAAAATACACGTCTTTCGTATCCAGACAAGAGAGAGAGACATCCATTAGTTCTTAAAAACAAAAAAACTACGCAAAAATAAGAACAAAATTATTTATAAAATCGGTCGCTGGCGCAGCGCTCTTCTGCGTGCGTGATCGTAAATTATAACTTTGCGGAAGTCAAAGTACCATTACAGAGGCACTGAGTCAAGCAAGAACATTTGAATGGTTAAACTGCTTAAAAAAGGCTGAGGATCTGTGGCAGTTGACAAACATTCTGGCTGACTGCCAACTTGCGCAACACTGTAAATGATCATGAAAGTGCATGACATGATTCATGAAGACCAAAGGCAGGCAATTTATGAAGTCTGTAACAGACTTGGGCTGTCAAATGGTACACAACAAATCCTATCCAATGAACTGAAGACGATCTGCAGTGAAGTTTGTCTCTCACCTTTCAACATCAACCAACAAAACCTCAGGATTCAGATGGGCACTGACCTCAACAAAGAGTTAGAGAATGTTCAAAATTCTTATCCAGAGTCACAACAGTTGACAGCTATGATGATGTTGCCCCCTTTGGTGGTGGTACTCTCACCTGTTACACTTCCTACAGTGTGCTTTCAGGGCCACTCGACCTTTCCTGCAGCCCTGATGATTGGGGCCTGTCCTTCCTGCATATTTGGGATCATTGCTTCCCATCCACTGGGGTCACGGGTGCCCACCTCCCAGCCACTGACAAATCACCTCCCTCTGGCTTCTCTCATCAGGAAGGTCTCTCTTGGGACACTTCCTTCCAAGGCTTCTGTCAGTCTACAACTGGACACCAGCCAGTGACTGAAGAGTCACAACTGCTTGTCACATGGGTTGGTGACCATTATTACCTGAAACTGATTCAGAGAAGCACTCAACAGTCATCCAAATCTTCTAAGGAGAGGAAAGATAAGAAGTAGTCCTCCAAGAAGGAGATTCCAGTGGCCACCACACCATCAGATCATGGCTGCTCCACTCCTGTGGCCGAGACAGAGTTTCCAATAGCTCCTGAGGCCTGGGGTCACACCACACAACCAAGCCAGAACCTATGTGTGTTGATGCCATAACTCCTCAACCAGTGACAGCAGGTAACCCTAGGGCATAACCTGCCTCCTTGGTTCCTTCACAGCCTCATAGTATATCGACAACATTATTCTCCAGTGGAATTGTAGCAGCTTTTTCCAATACTTGACAATGACATCATTTAAACACATCCCATGCCTTCTACATTACCCTTCAGGAGATTTGGTTTCCAGCAATGTGGACCTGGCTCTTTGTGGATACCGGGGATATTATGAGGATCGAGCTATCTATGAAAGGGTGTTGGGCGGTTTTGGACGTATGTTCTGGACACACTATATAGCAGACTTGTGCCTCTTAGTCCACCTTTTGAGGCTGTGGCTGTTCAGGTGACGGCATTTCAGGATATTAACATTTTCAATGTTTACCACCCTCCTGATGGTGAAGTGTCTCAGAACATATTGTTTTCATTTCAATCTCAGCCTCCCCCACCTTTCCTAATCTTGGGTGATTAATCTTCCATCCAGTCCCAATCTCTTCCTATGCCATTTCCATATTTTTGGAGGCCCAAAGAAAGACATTTGTGGTAATCGACTTGCTTCGGATGAAAAGGTGCATGCCTGGGTACAATCATGGTTCCACAGGCACCCACAAACATTTTTCATGAACACCTGCCCATCTTGTCCTGCAGTGGGATAAATATATGATGTTACTTCTTTTTTTTTTTTTTAACTGTCTCATTATCCACATCCACATCTACATCTACATCCATACTCCGCAAGCCAACTGACAGTGTGTGGCGGAGGGTACCTTGAGTATCTCTATCACTTGAATGTGTAATCTGCATGTTTAATTTCAGTTGCCACAATTTTCCTACAGGAAAATCTTTGCTGTATGTATGAATTGAGACTCAAAAATATGGAACAGTCCAGAAAATAATTTCTTGTCTAACAAAGCACATGATCAGCATGCAGCTGATAAGAAGACATCACTGTTTTCAGCTATTCATGCATTGAAAAAAATCAGTGTCCAATATTGGGGAAGGTAATTTGTTTTGTAGTGACCCCTATTTTTCATTGCAAAGAATTTCAATTCTACGCAGTGTGTTCAGAGCAAATATACAGATCAGCCACAACCTAATTAGGCCATTCCCATCTTCTGATGATGCAGAACTTGCAAACATTGAGGATGTACTCGGGAACCTATAGTGACATTTTCTCTGTGCATAATACTTAGTGTTCTGTCAAACAATAAAATGTCAAACAAACAATTAAAATTGATAAATGAAAATCAGTCCAAAATCCTTTGTGAGCAAAGCGACCAGTTCAGTGGCCTCTTGGAAGTATCTGTGACCTTTTGGCCTTCAGTTCATTGACTTGCTGGATGTGGACCTCTCCCATCTACCTGTCTTCGCTTCATCATCTTCTTTACATTGCTTCTGCTTCAAAGTCACACCATACAAATCTCAAGCACTGCGATAGTCCAGAATCATTCCCTTGTTAACGCCAGTCTTGAAGACACTTCCAACCGATTTCAGGTCATCATTTACTTGATGTATGGCTGCCAATGCCTTGATTTTTTGCTTGACTCTCATACACTATTTGTTAATGGAAGGCTTGACCATTCCTCAGAATGAGTCTCTTGAAAAGTATCATTTCTCTTGTAGCTTACACACAGGTCCAAAACTTCTTACTTAACAAGAAGTTGCATGTACGCCGTACAAGATACAAAGACTGACTAGAACGTTAACATGGCAGCTCGTCAGAGCAGTTAGAGTTCAAAGATCATGCCATACGTAGTGGAAGTGATCTATTGACGCCACACAGCACCCCCTCCCCCTCCCCCCTGCAGTATGGAGTAGAGCCTGTGAGGCCTGAGGGGATGTCGTGTGGGCGTTTGCATCGGAGTGAGTAGTGTGAGGTGGCAGGCGCGACTGGAAGCTCCACCTCAGTCAGGGCGGCATGCAAAGGCGTGGTGACGGGTTGCAGGTCCACATCGTAATCAGACACCCAGTGGGGGCGGATTATGCGTTGGCCGGCCCAGGAGTAGAGGTGTGTGGAGGGATGCGGCATGCGAGCGTGCCAGCCCCTAATGTAGATCGAGTCGTCCGAGAAGATGAATGCATGAACTCTTGATGGATCGCACTCTTGGAAGAGGGACAGGCTATGCACTACCTTGACATCTAGTTCCTTGTTGAGTGTCAAGTCTGCAATGTCTGTAAGGAGCACGAGCACACTGTCATTGAAAGCGATAATCGAGACGTCGTCGACGCGGTTAGGTGGTTCATTGCAGTGCAAGTTGAAAGTCGGGGAGCGAGTCTCTCCAGTAGATGAAATATCATCAAAACCTGTACATGGGGTTGATGACGACATGCTTGGGAAACCCGCGAACTGCGGTGACGAATCACCAGAAGGAGAAGACCCTACCATGGGATGAGCTAACTCGTTATCGGGCTCAGCAATGGAAAATTTGTCTGAATGGTCCAACTGGGACGACAGAGGGGCATCGGAGTCCACAAAAGCAGGCTTGAAATGGTCTGCGGGCGATCTTTAACCATAATGTCAAACGTTGTCTCGCCCCTCCAGAGTACTTCAAAAGGGCAAAGGCATGGTGGTTGCAGTGGTTGTCTAACAGAATCATCCCTGAGCATAACGTGGGAGTATGTGTTGAGTGCAGTTGGCATGTAAGTGTCCGGTGGGGAATGACTGACAGGCCAGTGTAGCCGTGCGTGTCTAAAGTCGGTGCGCATTCTACTAATAAAGTCTGGGGAGGTGGGGAAGTCCTCGGGTGCTTAGGCAGGGTAAGTTCCCCAGGTAGAACTGGGTTCTCATCGAAAACGAATTCAGGAATGGTGCCCTGTAAGTCAGGTTTAAAGGTCGAATGGAGACAGGAAGTGCCTCAGAGCAGAGGCAGTCATGGCACCTGAGTGCTCTTTTAAGGGTGCAGTGCCATCGTTCCACTAATCTGTTGCTTTGTGGGTGTAGGCTGTTGTATGAATTTTTTTTAATACCACAAAGGTTACATAGAATCGTGAAAAGTGCAGACTCAAACTGTCGACCCTGGTCGGTGGTGATGGTGGATAGGCAACCGAACCTTGTGATCCATGATAAGACGAATCCCTTGGCTACGGTTTCTGCTGTGATGTTGGGCAAAGGAACAGCTTCCACCCAACGAGACATGCGGTCAATTGTGGAGAGGGTATAACTGTGGCCCTCTGATGGTGGCAGAGGGCCGATAAGGTCGATATGTACATGACGAAAATGTCCTTGCGGAATGTCAAACTTGCTGAGGGGGGGGAGAGGTATGGCGTCCGATTTTGTTGCGTTGGCAGGAAATACAGTTTCGTGCCCAGGTTTGACAGTCCTGCTGAACATTTTTCCAAACAAAACGCTCTGTGACGTGGCATGTGGTGGCGTGGACGCCAGGGTGGGCGAGATTATGCAAGTTTCGAAGGCTTGTCGGCGTAAAGTGGGAGGGAGCAACAGCCGCAGAGTGCCGGTAGAAGAGTCACACCACACTTCACCCAAACCACCGGGTACTTGGCTTTGGTAAACACAAGCGATGTCTGAGGATCTGTGAAGAGAGCTTGAGATTCCTCGTCAGAGGCCTGGAGAGCGGTGAGGTTGGATAAATCAATGTTGCCTGAGACAGTATTCATCCACGAAAAGAAATCAGCGCAGATGTTTTCCATGCCTTTGATGTAGTGTATGTGCGTAGTAAATTGAGAGACCAGGTTGAAGTGGCAGAAACACCAAGGGGGTGGGGCCTCGGGAGGGTTGCAGAAGGCATCCGCCAGTGGTTTGTGATCAGTAAGGATTAAGAAAGAACGGATGTTGATGTCAGGGAGAAAGTGTTTGACGGCTTCATAGACTGCCAGAAGTTCTCTATCAAAAGCGGAATATTTCTTCTGTGCTGTAGACAGTTTTTTAGAGAAGAAATGAAGGGGTGAAACGTGTCACCTTTGCGTTGCTGTAATATTGCCTCGACCGCGATGTTGCTGATGTCTGTAGTGACGAACAATTTGGCAGACTGATCGGGGTGGGCGAGTACGACGGCGTGAGCTAACACTGTCTTTAGAGCCCTGAAGGCCTCTAGCATAGGTTCAGTCCAAAGGAGTGGCTTAAGGTCCGAAGGTAGATGTCAGCAGTAGTAATTTACAGTGCCCAGGAAACATTGGAGTTATTTGTATGTAGCCGGGGTGGCAATGACATGATAGCCTGCATGCAGGATTTGGAAGGCTGTATTCCATCTGCAGATACAGTATAACCCAAAAATGTCACAGAAGACTGGTGCAATTGGAATTTATCTTTGTTGACCTCAACACCATTGGGTCTGGAGGACCAGGGATAAATGATCTACATGGTCCTCAGTCGACTTGCTGAAAATGAGGATGTCATTCAGGTATACAAAGCAGAACTCGAACTGTCGTAAGATTGAGTCAATGAAACGTTGCCATGCTTGTGCCGCATTCTTTAAGCCAAATGGCATGAAGTTGTATTGGTACAAACCGAGCGCCATGATGATAGCAGTCTTTGGAATGTCTTCCGGCGCTACGGGAATCTGGTGATAGGCACGTTTACAGTCAATCACACTGCAGATTGTGGCACCCGATAAAATATGGGTGAAAACATTTATGTTCGGCGTTGGGTAATTGTCCAAGATGGTGCAAGCATTTAAGCGTCTGTGATTACCAAACATTCGAAAAGAACCATTGTGTTTGGTGATGAGGTGAATCGGTGAAGAACAATTACTGTTTGATGGCTGTAGAATGCTGCCTCCAGAAGTTTGTTAATTTGCTGCCAGGCCATGCACAACTTAATGGGGTTGAGGTGTCTAACCTTGTGCCTAACAGGAGGGCCAGCAGTGGTAATTATCTTGTATGTTGTTCCACCAGTGACGAAAGAGACTGAGAACTGCACACAAGGCTGAGTAATGTCCTGAAATGAAGTTTTGGGACAAGTCGGGCATGATGAGGTGTAGCCATTAGTGCAAGTGGGAAAAGGCAACACGAAATTCACATGCCTATTACGCGAGCATGGAGAGGTCAGCTGCGCGTGCAGCATGGAGCGGACGGGGCGTGCAGTGACTGTCTGTTGTTAACTCTGCCTTGAGTAACCAGTGCGGGCGAGAGAGGCGCTGGCATCATGCGGGGAACGGCAATGGCCGCAGTATCACTTGGTTGGCGTGCGAGAGAGGGGGAATGTTTACCAGCATGCACGGCGGCTGCCTGCGCGGTGGGCATGTTCGCATCGTGTGCGCGACTGTCATTAGAAGTACTGTTTGAAACACATGGCACTGCACATAGTGGGTGTGTGGCGAGTGCAGTGATCACTGAACATGAATTGTCACACACAATGAATGTTTTTGAACTAACTGTCGTGGTGCACACAGCTACACAAATGCAACGGTCGGCTACTGTGGCAGAGTTAAGCGGCACCTGTAACTTAGTGTCGGCACGTTCTGCCAGCCGGCACTAGAGGCGTTCCCGCCAAACATTCAATCAGCCGCGAACTACGCACGCACATGAGCCTTTTTCCAGTGCAGATGGTCACACTATGATATCACTATCCACCAGTCAGGGATCGCCAACAGCCACCAATCATCACTCCAGAATCAGTGGAGGAAGACAGGAGCCGCTGTGTTAAATAACCAAAAGAAAGGGAGACAGGCATCTTTCGATCCACCGCAGGCTGCCGCCCGCAAGATATTTCGATGCCGCCAGAACATCCAGGTGCCACATCTTCGCTAAGCTGGCCATCGACCCAAGACTCTGCAGCTATCTACTTCCTTGGCACCCGCCAGAAAGCGTCGAGAGAAAACCAGACAAAGGAAAGTAAATTCAGTTCAGTTGCTAATATTTCAATTCAATAAGGTGCCATATTCTTTGGCTTGTTATAAAATTTTGGTAGGAGAAGAAGCCTTTTGTTTTCAAAGAAAGTTTATCTTTTTGTAAAATTAAGCAGTGGCCTTGCTCCACCTAATAAACATTTCTGTTCGCACATGGATGTTAACCTGTTGATATAACACTAACCTGATAAGTGTTCGTGCTGGTGTCTGCTGATGAAAGTCAATCAGGTGAAGGAACTGTGGATTGCAGTTGCAGTAGTGAGGTACAAGCTGCGGTGAGCTCGTCGAAAGTGTGAGCAATGCGTTGTTTCCACTCATCGTTTTGCTGACAGAGTTGCATCGTACTCTGACAGTAGATTAGTGATGCAGGTCACAATTTTGTCCACGAGGGTGGAGCGATCGTGAACCAAATCACATGTCGCGACAGAAACAGAACTACGAGCATAAGTGCCTGAGCACGGTATCTGAGTGTCAGAAGGGTGGTGTAGCACTGAACCTAGTACTATGTTCAGGGAGAGTTTGTAATGGGACAAGAAATCCCTACTGAGAATTGGTTTGTCAACGTTGGCGATGTAGAAAGTCCACGGGAAACCTAAAGAAGGAGATAGATGCACAATAACTTTAGAAGAGCCGACAGTTTGTAATGTTGATTCGTTGAAAGCACGTAGAAGTGACTTCGTTGGTGAAAAAATGGGAGGGGCCAATGATGTACGTATGATGGACACATCAGCGCCTGTGTTGACTAGGAAAACAAACCGCGACGAAATGTCGGTCACATACAAACGACTTATCAGCCGAGTGGACGGAGTGCAATGTTTGAGTGAAGTTCCCCACAGGACTAAACATCTTTTAGATCCTGCGGTCGGCGTTTGGGTGCTGGCAAGGTAATCTATACTTCTTGGCCTCATCCCCAAAAATCCTGTGGTACCAACAGAACAGATGAGCCAGATGTGACGGTGGCAGTAATTGTGACAGCAGAGGAAGTTTGTCCTCGTTGATCTGTTCTGGAATGTAAACCAGGACGTATGGTGCGTGTGTGATTCCTGAGTGCTCGAAAAGAAGAGAGAGCGAATGAGTACTGCCCAGTGATGTGGGTGGTGTGGAGGTGGAATGAGCCCTGCCTCTGCCCGCAGATGGCCAGTAAACAGGCAGCATAGTGCCAACCAGCGACGAGAGGTGTGCTGGAAGTTTTTGTCGCAGAAGTGCATACAGCTGATCTGCAACGCGAAGGGAGAGACAATAGACTTGAAGGAGTGCGGTGGCAGGTGTATCTGCAGGTTGGTAGGTAACTTGGCAGACCATACCGCCCACAGGGTAACGTCCAGCATTGGGTGTTCACTCACAAGTAGCCAAAGGCAGCGCCAGAGATGTGACGGAGTGCAGTCCCCCAGGTGTTCCCGTACAGGATCTTGATTATTAATTCCTGTGGCGTGCAGGCGAGTCAGTCCAATATTGTTTTCTTGACAAACTCGTATTTTGGGCAGCGGCGGTGACGGAAGGAGGAGGTCACAAATTAAATCTGAGTGATCATGGAGGTGCATGATAAGACATAGAAATTTAGAGTTGTCATCGGTCACCTGATGTAACTCGAAAAGGTGCTCCACAAGTGCAGACCATGAAATGGGGTTTTCCTTGTATAAAGGAGGTAACTTCAGCAGACGGCCAGGGTGGGAGGGGGGAAAGGGGGTTGCGAGGGTGGCTTCGGCGTATCTTGGAAGGCCTGCTGTCCCTTGGTGGTGAGGTAGGCCAGTAACCTGGACCGGAGGTTAAAGGCACAGTACTTCAATTGTCCACCTCGGAAATGACGCAGAAGGCCAGTGCAGCTGGTGCAGACAGTACTGCAGAAGGAGTGAGCAGTTGTATGGTCGGAATCGGGGCCCCCGGTGAGTGAGGGGAGGTAGGGAGGGTGGTTTGGTACTTGGTGTGGCTACAGCGAGAGTTTTCTGTGCACATCGGAAATGCACCCCATGTGTTAGGACCACAAATCACTGGTGAAACGTGCTGGCATCACATTGTCGTAGCACAACATTCCTGGATGGCGAATCACAATCAAGTGTGCTCGAACCCATGTGTTTGAGAAACTGGGCGACAGATCTGGTGGTTGAGCCTGGCGAACTTGATGTATAAAAATGTCCATTATTAAACTGTGAGGAAGGCAAAACTGGCATAGCTTGATAGCAGTTGACTGCGTGTGCATTTTGCACAAATCGTAGTGTTGCACACAACACTACTGTAACCGACGTTGCAGCGTGTAGAGGATCAAAGTATGTGTGCAAATTTGGGTACATTCGAACACTACAGGAGCGATCGATCATTACACAATTCTGGAAAACGTCCACTTCACTTGTCACATGTTGGCGTGCACAGTCCGGTGTCATGAAACCTGAGTCTATGGTTTGAGGTAACAGCGTAACACTCGGCCGTTGTAGAGCTGCAAAGTTCGAGGTTAACTTCATTGGAGATTGAGAATCACTGTCCGTTAGCGATGAAACAACTGTTGGCAGCGGATTGGAGTGGCCTGGTAGTAGTAGCTGAGCATCCAAATCCTCGTATAAAATGTTGGGTGAGGCAGTCATGGCGTCAAACGTAAAACCTGTTGATTTCACACAGCCGGCGCGAAAGTTGCGAAATACGTAGAAACTTCGGGGTCACCAATATGGGAAACAGGAATATAGATAACTGTATACGCAACAAACTGTTCCCATAAATGTCTATAGATACATATCTTTCTGCACAAAGAAAGATACACGTGTATACTGTACAAGGTACAAAGGCTGACTAGAACATTAACATGGCGGCTCATCAGAGCAGTTAGAGTTCAAAGATCATGCTTTACATGGTCGATGTGACCTATCAACGCCACAAAGTCATTCCCTGATGTCTTTACAGATGTCCTATTATCCTGTCCCATCTCCTTGTCAGTATTTTCCACATATTCCTTTCCTCTCCGAATCTGCACAGAACTTCCTCATCCCTTACCTTATCAGTCAACCTAATTTTCAACATTCACCTGTAGCTCCATATCTCAAATGCTTCCATTCTCTTCTGTTCCAGTTTTCCCACAGTCCATGTGTCACTAACATACAATTGTGTGCTCCAAACGTACATTCTCACAAATTTCTTCCTCAAATTCAGGCCTATGTTTGACACTAGTAGACATATCTTGGGCAGGAATGTCCTTTTTCCCAGTGCTAGTGTGCTTATGATTTCCTCCTTCCTCCGTCCATCATTGGTTATTTTGCTGCCCAGGCAGTAGAATTCCTTAACTTCATCTATTTCATGACCATCAATCTTGATGTTAAGTTGCTCGCTGTTCTCATTTTTGATACTTCTCATTACTTTTGCCTTTCTTCAGTTTAATCCCAGTCCAAATTCTGTATTCATTG
Organism: Schistocerca cancellata; assembly: GCF_023864275.1. Taxonomy (NCBI): domain Eukaryota; kingdom Metazoa; phylum Arthropoda; class Insecta; order Orthoptera; family Acrididae; genus Schistocerca; species Schistocerca cancellata. The sequence continues at coordinate 286,512,024 of NC_064631.1, read as the reverse complement.
GACTGTTCATTTCATTCAGGAGTTCATGTAATTCTTCTTCACTTCCACTCAGTATAGCAATGTCATCAGTGAATCGTATCATTGATATCTTTTCACCTTGAATTTTAATTCCACTCTTCAACCTTTTCTTTTGTTTCCATCATCACCTCTTCAATGTACATATTGAATAGTATGGGTGAAAGACTAGATTCCTGTCTAACACCATTTATAATCCTATCACTTTGTTCTTGGTCATCCACTATTATTATTCCCTCTTGGCTTCTGTACGTATTACCTGTCTCTCCCAATAGCTTACTCCTATTTTTCTTCAAATTTCGAACATATTGCACCATTTTACATTGTCAAATGCTTTTTCCAGGTTGACAAATCCTATGAACATGTCTTAATTTCTCTTTAGTCTTGCTTCCATTATCAACCGAATCTCAGAATTGCCTTTCCTAAAACCAAACTGATAGCCATTTAACACACCCACAATTTTCTTTTCCATTCTTCTGTATATTATTCTTGTCAGCAACTTGGATGCCTGAGCTGTTAAGCTGATGGTGCAATAATTCTCACACTTGTCAGCTCTTGCAGTCTTCGTAATTTGTGGATGATATTTTTCCTAAAGTCTGAAGATACATCACCAGACTCATACAGGCTACACACCAACGTGAATAATCATTTTGTTGTCACTTCCCCCAATGACTCTAGGAATTCTGATGGGATGTTATCTACCCCTTCTTAAGTCCTTCATAGCTCTCTTAAATTCTGATTCTAATACTGAATCCCCTCTCTTTTCTAAATCGACTCCTGTTCCTCCTTCTACCACATCAGAAAAATCTTCCCCCTCATAGAGCTTCAATGTATTCTTTCCATCTATCTGCTCTCTCCTCTGAATTTAACAGTGGAATTCCCGTTGCCTCTTAATGTTACCACCCTTGATTATAATTTCACTGTAGGTTTCCGATTCTCATTTCTGTTTCGATTTCTTCACATTTTTCATCCAGCCATTTCATCTTAGCTTCCCTGCACTTCCTGTTTATTTTACTCCTCGGTCCCTTGTATTTCTCTCTGCCTGAATTTCCCTGAACATTTTTGTACTTCCTTCTTTCCTCAATCAACTTAAGTATTTCTTCTGTTACCCATGGTTTCTTCACACTTACTTCCTTGTGCCTATGTCTTTCTTTCCAAATTCTGTGATTGTCATTTTTAGAGACGACCATTCCTCTTCAACTGTATTGCCTACTCAGCTATTCCTTATCACTGTATCTATAGCATTAGGGAAGTTTAAGCATATCTCGTCATTGCTCAGTACTTCTGTGTCCCATTTCTTCGTGTATCGATTGTTCCTAACTAATCTCTTAAATCTTCAGCCTATTCTTCATCACTACTACACAGTGATATGAGTCTATATCTGCTCCTGGATACACTTTACAGTCCAAATCTGATTTCAAAATCTCTGTCTGACCATGATGTAATGAACTGTAATCTTCTCATATCACCCAGTCTTTTGCAATTACACTCCTCCTCTTGTGATTCTTGGACAGAATATTTGCTACTACTACCCGAAATTTATTACAGAACTCAATTACTCTTTCTCCTCTCTCATTCCTTGTCCTAAGTCCATATTCTCCTGTAACCTTTCCTTCTACTCCTTCCCATACAACTGCATTCCAGTCCCCCCACAACTATTAGATTTTTGTCTACCTTTATATACTGTATTACCCTTTCAATACCCCCATATACATTCTCTATTTCTTGATCTTCAGCTTGCAACATTGGCATGTACATCTGAGCTATCATTGTCAGTTTTGGTTTGCTGTTAATTCTGAGAAGAACAACACTATCACTGAACTGTTCACAGTAACACACACTCTGCCCTACCTCCATATTCATAACGAATCCTACTCCCGTTATACCATTTTCTGCTGCTGTTGATACTACCCTATACTCATCTGACCAGAAATCCTTGTCTTCTTTCCATTCCACTTCACAGACCGCTGCTTTATTGAGATTGGGCCTTTCCATTTCCCTCTTCAGATTTTTTAGCTTCCCTACCACATTTGAGCTTCTGACATTTCACACCACAACTCATAGAATGTTGTCCTTTTGTTGGTTACTCAATCTTTCTATCATGGTCACCTCTCCCTTGGCAGTCCCCTCCCGGAGATCTGAATGGGAGACTATTCTGGATATTTTGGCAACGGAGAGATCATCATGACACTTTTTCAATTACGGTGGATACACATTTTGTCTTTAAAGCAGTGGTTTCATTGTGTTCTACATCCTCACGCTGTTGATCATTGTTGATTCTTCCACCTTAGGGGCAGTTTCCCAACCAAAGGTCAAGAGAGAGCTCTAAACTTCTGTCCTCTCCTCCGCCCTCTTTGACAATGCCATTAGCAGAATGACAGTTACTTCTCATGACGGAAGTCTTCGGCGCTCAATGCTGATTATTAATCAAAATTTAAGCAGTGGCAGGTTTTGAACCCAAATCTGAGGATGTTTTCATTACTCATCAAAGATGCTACCACTAGACGACAGGTGTAGATCAACCATAGTGTTGTGTGTGAAATTTAGCTATTACATTGCATTTTTCCTTGAACTTGGAAGGAGATCAATATCTAAATCCAGATTCAAAAAAATAGGTCATATGTACAGCTTTCCTTTCCACTCGCGTACATGCAAGAATGAAATATTCACATCCCTGTGTCTCATAAAAGGTTCAAAATACTGAAAAAGATTTATGCAAATGATAGAACTGAAAGAAGAGAGTATTTTGCTATATGATAAACATGCAGAACTTTCTTATCCACCGTGGTGTATGAGGAACCACAGACTTTTCATGTGGAATGATGTAATTTTTTAAGGGGCTTCGATAGCTAGTGAAATGAAAATTCATGTGGCTTTCCAAAAGATACGTGAGGAAATTACACATTTATTTTTATACTAAGATGTGATTTCTCACAAGCTTTTCATCTGAATTATCCTCAGTTTCTCATTTAATAAACCCCTGTTTCAGGATTCTGTCACAATTGCAACAGCATTACGATGTTAGCAAGGCAACAAAGTGCAAACTACAGTTTGTTTTGTCAAAGACAGTAAACTTTAACATAACAACAAGAGAAATGTAGGTGTTACTTGAAATTCGTCTCTGATCAATGAGTGGTTTTTAGGTGACATCTCAAAAAGCTTATGTATTGTATCATAAAATACCTTGTATGTGAAAACTGACACATGAGCAATACACAAACAAAGCTGTAAAAATTGGGTGTACAATGAGATGGTTAAACATTTCTAGATGGTGTCCCAAATGTGGACCACAGTGTTATAAAAACTAAGGACAGAATTTGAAATAAAATTTCAGAAAAAGTCTTTGTTTGTGTGACCATGTTGTCTGTAGCTAATTTATAATAACTGAAGGTATTTTAAACGTGTTTTTGCAACTACGGTACAAGAAACAACAGCACCAAAGCAGGCTATACGTATTTTTTTAAAAAAAAAAAAAAAAAAAAAAAAAAAAAACAGCAAGCAGACAGTGTTTTCTGACAAGAGCGAAGATCAATCATAGCAGGCTGTAAATATCATCATCATCTTTTGTAATGTACTATTTTAGGGGTAAAAAGTGAGTCAAATTGTAAATATGTTTCATTACAGACCACTGCTGACACTTTATTTCAATAAAATGGAACACATTTGGTGACAAAAATATGCACTTTCTTGAAGTTGCAAAGACCCTTCAATAAATTCAGAAATATGCATAGAAAGATGTAGGCCCCTTGAAAGAAATGTAACAGGGGGGAATGAGTTGTATAAACTGACAATATAGTGAGCACCAATAAAATGTTGTTTGTACTCTGTTCATTATTGTATGCTATTCTCCGCTGTGTTATGTCCATTATCTTACGTGTATTGTGTAATTTTTGTTTCAGGAAATGTACGAGTTCATAGTGTACAAACCAATGGCAAGAGCCGCAATTTTCTTCCTAGCATGGCCCATATTGTCTCTCAAATATATAAACTATTTTAAACTGGATTACGGTAAAAAAGGAGAAGGTGAATAGAAAGTGAAACTGCTGGCAAAAACAGAAGGAGGAAATAAGACGACAGAAAAGACTACGAAATGTAACAGTGACAATAACAATAACGATAACAATAACAAACATGATTGTTGGGTTATGAATATAATAGAGGGAAACATTCCACGTGGGAAAAATATATCTAAAAAGAAAGATGATGAGACTTACCAAACAAAAGCGCTGGCAGGTCGATAGACACACAAACAAACACAAACATACACACAAAATTCTAGCTTTCGCAACCAACGGTTGCCTCGTCAGGAAAGAGGGAAGGAGAGGGAAAGACAAAAGGATTTGGGTTTTAAGGGAGAGGGTAAGGAGTCATTCCAGTCCCGGGAGCGGAAAGACTTACCTTACGGGGAAAAAAGGACGGGTATACACTCACACACACACACATATCCATCCGCATATACACAGACACGAGCAGACTGTGTCTGTGTATATGCGGATGGATATATGTGTGTGTGTGTGTGTGTGTGTGTGTGTGTGTGTGTGTGTGTGTGTGTGTGTGTGTGCGCGCGAGTGTATACCCGTCCTTTTTTTCCCCCTAAGGTAAGTCTTTCCGCTCCCGGGATTGGAATGACTCCTTACCCTCTCCCTTAAAACCCAAATCCTTTTTGTCTTTCCCTCTCCTTCCCTCTTTCCTGACAAGGCAACCGTTGGTTGCGAAAGCTAGAATTTTGTGTGTATGTTTGTGTGTCTATCAACCTGCCAGCGCTTTTGTTTGGTAAGTCTCATCATCTTTCTTTTTAGATATATTTTTCCCACGTGGAATGTTTCCCTCTATTATATTCATAAACTATTTTAAAGTGTGAAATATACTACATTAAATAAAAATTCATATAAAATGGCACACTGTACAACATACGGGCAGTGAGAGGCAGCTGCAACTCCTGAAATCTGCTACCCTTGGCCTCTGGCCCGTTGAGCAAGTACTGCAGTCATGGGTCTGCAGATAAATCGTGAAAATCTACTGATTGAAGCCATACAGGAATGAACCTTGTCTGTGGGCAGATCAGAGAAATTATATCTGATAGGCAGGGCCTACATGTTAGTGGCAAATAACCGGCCTCAGATCAGTGGTTCCTACCCATTGGAGATACCCGCAGAACTGGCCAGCAGTTCTGACCTGTCACAGAATTCTGCTCGTGTGTGGCCAGCTAAAATACATGCCTGTAGTCATGAGTCACCAACAGCATGTTCATGAAGTGAGATTGTGGTGATCAGTCCTTGCAATGGATAAGTTGTGTGAATACTTTGAGATCCAGACAAAGCAACCCTCATGCCTCAGTGCCATTCTCATCGGCAGCTGTTCAGTTAGTAGCAAGCAGCGGTGGTAGCGCCAACAGCACGCTGAGGGGAGGATTCAAGCAGTGGAATCAGTTATTAAAAAAATTGCAGTAAGTCAATACTTCAGTACATATACCAATCAATCAAACCGATTTGTTAACAAAAATGATGGGATGCTTAAAGCACTTTCCAGTTTTATGGTGGACATGAGGTTTAATATCATCCAGAAGGTGGAGGGGAATATATGAAATTTCTTCAAATTTATACCACATATCTACCTTGAAAATTTCACTTTATTATCTACAAGCAAATCTGGGTCTACATAAAGTACAAGGGGTGCTCAGTAAATAAGGTAACACATTTTTTTCTGAGAGCGAACTGGTTTTACTCAAGATTCCAATACACCACATTATTCCCCCACTCTTTTGGCTACAAAACCCTATTTTTCAACATAACTTCCGTTCAATGCAATGGCCACGGGGGGGGGGGGGGGGGGGGGGGGGGGGGGGGGGGTCCTGTTTGCCTATATGGTACCACTGTACCACTCTACTGGTCAACCCCAACCGGTGGATGAATATGTCAACACTACCAACAGAGGCATCCATTTGAGCAGTGAGGTGTCTGATTGTCATCCATTTATCACCTCAAATGACAGTGTCCACACATTACAACACTCCAGGAGTCACAGCTGTGTGCGGCCAGTCAGCATATGAAAAATCGAGCAGGTTTGCATGACCTTGTTGTACTGATGACAGATGCCTTGTCCAATAACTCACCATACTTTTGTTCACTGCCAGGTGTCCATGGACATTCAGCAAGCACCTATGAATACTTGTGATGCTCTGGTTTTCCATCAAAAACAAACTCAATGTCAGCACGCTGCTTGGAATGCTCATCTCCGTTACAGACACCATTTTGAAAGCTGCTTACAGCATGCATTGAATCTTCATGAAACTATAGGGGCTGAAGCAGTAATGTTCCATGATGCCCCACAATACATTCCATAATTTTTCAACTGAAATTGGCCAAGGAAAAAAAGGGGTTACATTAATCACTGAATGCTCCTCATAGATGCTGTTGATAGTAATGGTGGCATTTCTTCAACAGTGTTGAACAATTCCTGTCAGTTTAGGCTATTTTTCATTTTAAAATGATGTTTGTAATAATGACATTATATCTAATGAAAGAATATCATTTGCTGTATCTTTTATAGTGCAATAATTATAAAAAAATAATGCTTCATGTTTATCCTCTCTTCATTATTTACATGAACGTTCTTCCCAGTCTTTATTTAATTAGATGAATAACATTTCATTATTATGTATTCAGATTTTTTAGCCCTGCCGGATACAAAACTTTAAATACTTCACTTACTACTGTGATTGACTTTTATTCATTAAAACATGAACCATCCAGTCACTCTTCCTCGTTTTTAATGAACTTTTGTAGCCAAAAATTATTTAGATGGTTCTGTCCATCACAAATATTTTTACATACTTCTAACATTTACATACTTGGGAATATATTTCTTATTTTTTTATATTTTACAGCATGAGACAATATCAAATGTTATCTAGGATTAAGAGTGGAGTGGGGTTACACAGACCAATTGAACAATTGAATTGTTGAAATGTCAACAGGCATACGCGAACTTTGTCAGCTCGCGCACGCTCTCTCTCTCTCTCTCTCTCTCTCTCTCTCTCTCTCTCTCTCTCAAAACTGCTCTCTCACAATTCTGTCAGCTGTGTAACAGTTAACAATGTTAAAGTGTGAAGAATTCATTTGCAATAGGAGTTTCTTTGTCTGTCAACACATAAGTTACCTTGACTTCTTCCTCATTCCTGGAGGCCTCCTCCATAATGGGATCTACAGAATATGATAAATAATTGTAGAGAGGTGTCCAAAAGTTGTGAACAAAGAGCAGAGAAAGTACCAAAATCAATTAGACAAGGAGTAAAACAGTATCTGGAATAACTCCACACTTACACACCATAGTAGCAGAGAGTGTTGTACCTCTGACTGATTGTATTTTTGATGACCATTGCTAGTGCTGTGATTTATCAGTATACTTTAAAAACTTTTGTGTTTAATGTATACACTTCCACTAGAGGCAGTTTTCACCCCTAGCAGCAGTTAGATCTTTGACTTGCAAGAAGTAAAAAATATTTTTACAATTCCATCACCAAAAAGTAAGTATTTTGCAAGTGAACTTTCCTTAATAACATTGTTTGTTTTCTTTTGATTGTAATTTTAACAAGAATGAGTAATAAATGTATGCCTATAGATTGGTGGTTAGGACTTTTAAGATGATTGGATTACCCCAGAACTGTAGTGAGGTGTGAAATGTAATGTGCTGTACCTTTGACCACAACAGGGTGCTGTTGCTCTGATCACGTTGAAGGCAAATTATCATTTATTAATATGTAAATATTTTTACTTACAACAATATAACAAAAAGAATACATTGCAACTCATCGTACAGATGACACAATGAGTTGCAGACAGCTACAACAAAAAGACTCTTACACATTACACTTTTGGCCAAAGCCTTCTTCAAAAAATAAAACACACACAAACACTCATTCACACAAGCAAGCACAGCTCATGAACACATGACCGCCATCCCTGGCAGCTTGGACCAGAATGCAACTGTCACGTTGAATGAAAGCAGAAATCTGGAGGGAGCAGGGAAGGGGAAGGGGTAGCAGAGAAGATAGCTGGCTACGCATACACGGCCTAGATGGAGGCAGGACAAGACTGTCACGATAGAATGAAGCTTTGCCCTTGGCCACCGTTTGGCAGTGGCAATTCACATCCTGATGGACAACTGGTTGGTAGTCATACTAATACGAGACACTGTGCAATGACTGCAGCACAGCTGCTACATGAGACAGCTGCTTTCACAGGTGGCCTGGCCTCTGATGGAATAGGATACGCCTGTGGCAGGGGTGGAATAGGAAGTTCTGGGTAGGTGGATAGGGTGTGTCTTGCACCTGGGTCTTCTACAGGGATATGAACACCACTTTAGGTGGGGTGGAAAGGGCCATTGGAAGTATTTCCCTTTTTTCAGGAAACGATGATAGATCACTGAAGCCCTGAGGAAGGCTCTGCTTTAGTTGTTGCAGTTTGGGGTGGTATTGGGTGACAAAGGGAACACTTCTTTGTAGTTGGTTTTTGGGGGTGGTGGGAGGATGGGGTTGTTTGTGTGGAAATGGCACTGGAAATTTGTTTGCAGATTAGGTCTGGAGGGGGGGGGGGTTGGAGGGGGGCGGGATACCTGTCTGTGAAGACCTTGGGAAGACCTTCAGCATACTGGGCAAATGAATTCTTGTCACTGCAGATATGCTATGCCCCAGTGACTAGATTGTGTGCGAGGGATTTTTTGGTGTGGAAGGGATGACAGCTGTCAAAAGGCATGTACTGTTGGTGGCTGGTGCATTTAATGTGCACATACTTCCTTACCAATTCTAGCATTATGTAAGATGGACATTTAAAAATTTTTGGGTTCATTTTCTGCTACGTACTACTGAAAACTGAGTAAAGATGACCAGAAGCAAAACGGCTATTAAACATTTGACAATAAACAAAGATGATCTGGAAGCTGCTATTAAGTTAGTTCCAGGGGAAAAAAAACTGACTATTGGTGAAGAAATCAACTTTAATTTTCCTTCTTAAAAAGTTCAAGGAACCTGGTACCTTAGCCTATAAATATCCATCAAAAATGCCAAAGATAATGTTTACTGATGAAAAGGAGTTCTTACTAATTGATAATTTAACTTTGGCAGCAAACATGCATTACAGATTATCGAAAACTCAGATAATGAGGTTGGCTTATGACTTTGCAATACCAAATAATAAAACTATGGACACCTCTTGGCTGGCAGATAAAAGTGCTGAAAAGCCATGATTATGGAATTTCTGAAAAAAGCACAATGATATGTTGTCTCTTCATGTAGTATCTGGCCACTCACCTGGGCACATGACACCATGGAACAAATCTGCAGCTGATGGGTTGCCACACTCTTAGGCACCTCTACTGAAGCCAGGAATATGTGGAGTTTGACTGTTCACACTGTGCTGAGTACATACCAGACCACAACAGACATTTCCTGAAACTTGAAACTTCCTGGCAGATTAAAACTGTGTGCTGGACCGAGTTTTACTTCTGCCAGTACCTTGTCTCCTACCTTCCAAACTTTACAGAAGCTCTCCTGCAAACCTTGCAGAACTAGCACTCCTGAAAGAAACAATTCTAGAACATTTCCTGCTGTGCACTTGAAGGACAACAGCAACATAAACTGTCCTCTGTGTACAGGCGAGACTCCAGTGGGCCATGTGAGAGGGGCCATCACCCCTACCAGCAGGGCGCACAGCTGACCGCAGTGTTGCAAGTTGGGGCACTAAATTTGGTCCTCATGTCACATGGCCAGCATGGAAATCCATCTGCTGGATTACATAAGGCACAGCATGGTCACAGCTATCTGCACTCTCGCTCCGAACGCAATGCAGGCTGCTGCCTACAGACCACCAATCAGTAGCAACCTTCGACCAGAAGTCAACCCAGCAAGGCCCAGAGACTCTGACCAATAAACAACCAGCCGACATCCAATCGAGTTGGACACCTGCTAGGACACCGGCAACATCACTGACCAGGGCACTGTCCATATCACCAACCCGCACACAAATCAGACATGGACCCAACACCGATCAAGACACCTATTTGAACTATCATGAGAAATCTTTCTCTCTACCGAAGTAGCTTTACTTATGCAACCTCCATATCGGAATTGTGTACTGTTTATTTTTTGTGTTACCATTAAAAGTGTTCATTTCTTGTAACGACTGCACTGACTTTATGTTCTGTCATTGACACCATGAAAGACCAAGGCATAAAACTTTGGAAACGCCGAGCCACAAGCATGGCTTGTGCAACAGCTTTCAATAAACATAATGTGGTAGCTGTATCTGAAAATTATAAATGTGTTTTGAAATATCACAAGTGTGAAGCCTGTGACATATGGAACAGTGACAAGACAGGAATCAACGCTTTCTTGAAATCCCAGAAGTGCTTGCTTGAAAATGTAACGAACAAATCAAAGCAATAACACCTGCTGAAAGAGGAACCACAGTGACTGTGGTTTGCACAAGTGCAAGCAGGAATAGTATTATATCCTCATTTGTGTTTTCCCATGTAAATTTCATGCCTTTTATGCTTGTTGGTGCACCTCCAGGCTCTACTGGGACTGCCAATCCATCAGGTTGGTTCAATGAAACAACTTTCTTGCCATTCATGAAACACTTTATATCCTTTGTTAAACCAAGTGTTGCTAGGCCTATCCTGTTAAATTTAGACAATCATGAAGTCAACATAATTGTTCCCATTACTGAGTTAGCAAAGGAAAATGGTGTGACACTGACGATATATTGGGTCATTCAATATTTTCTATAATCAGGTGGCTAATAACTGGATGCTGACTCCAGGAAATGCTGTGAAACTCTCAACAATTTATGACATTGCTCAACTAGCTGGTGTTGCATAAGTGAAAGGAAAATAATATTTTGAAAGAATTTAGTGACAGGTTTTGTACATATAATGAGAATACTTTCACGCAAGATGAGTTCCTCCCATTCTCAGTGACTGATAGGATATTGCACAAGTGAAATTGTCGCACAGCCATGACATCAAATTCAAAGACGGAAATGTTGCATCAACATCTGCTATTCTAGTGACTCCAGAAGCTGTAAGACTGTTTCCCAAAGTACAAAGAAGGGGGGAAAAAAGAAGCAAGGGAAGGCCAACTTGAAAGTCTCAAATTCTCAGTGACACTCCCAAAAAACTGAATACTGAGGCTGCAAAAAATAAAATAGAAGGAAGCAAGCATAATGTAAAAGAAATAGAAATTAAAATCAAATCATATCGAAGGAAAGGGAAAAAAATCGATTATTTGTCTATGATTCTCAGTCTGATATTGAATTTTCATTGGGGGAAAGAAGTTAAATATTTGAAAAACTACCAAAGATAGCAAAATTTATCCAAGAACATAACCAGCTCTATGATATAAAACTACAAGATATTGTGGCCGGGCTACCAAATCCAACCATAGCTGTTGGCACAAATCTATTAAAAGAATGCTTCTCTTTTGGAGCTGATTTTTCACTGTATAATGTAAACACGCAAGACTATTGAGAAATTGGAATTTATTTCATGTTTTATTAACCTCCTTTGAATCAGATATACCTGCCACTTGTATAAATTTCTGAATAAAAATGTTAATTAAATAACTTGTATCTAACTGTCAGTTTCTACCACCACATCGTCAAAGGTACAATACCTTCCAGTCAAAGGTATGACACACAACTGTACCTTTGACCACAAAGTATAGTTTTCATATGCAGTTCAGGGTAAGATGAGTGAAGATCACGTCTCCAGTCAGGTAAGGATTCACTTGAGTACAAAAAATTGGAAAGTTCATTTAGTGAAAAATGGTCACCAGTACAACAACTTACCGCAGTTGAAACATTCTGGTAGACTAAAACTGTGAGCCAGACTGTGACTTGAACCCAGGACCTTTGCCTTTCCTGTGCAAGTGCCCTACTGACTAAGTTACCTGAGCACGACTCATGACACAATCTCACAGCTTTATTCCCACCAGTCTTACTCATACCTTCCAAACTTCACAGAATAATTGCTTACACGATTTATGGAAATACTGCACAATTTACAATCAAGAAACTACCTGAAACTTCAAAAGAATTCTTCTGAAACTCAAACATCATGTCAACTAAGCTGATGTCAAAAAATTCAGAATTTCTGTGTTTTTTCATGAAGGTCACAAATCATCATAACACAACTAGCAGGAAAGCCACTAGCTAGGAAAAGTATGCTGATTTTTAGTTATATTGTGCAGCTGCTGTTCATCTATTAATGTTTGCACTAGTACACTGGCAACTGTTAAAGAATAATAGTTACCTACACACAAGAATAGAGGCCAACTTACAGTGTGAATTATTACATATGATGCTGTTATCATGAACTTTAACTGTCAAATGTAGGTAATTTGTAGGTTTTATTAATATAACATATTTTGAGTATTCAGGGATTCCTAACCTCCTGCTTTACGTCTACAGACAAAGCACTGAGTAAGGATGGGAAGGAATATTAAGGTATAACATCCCTCTTATGAGGTCATTACAGACTGAGTATAAACTTGAATTTTAGGAAGGAAGTCAGCTGAAGAAACAATCGCAGCATCCTCTACATTATGAGTCCAGTGTCTTACCAATGTGCCACCTCACTTGGTAAAAGGTTCTGAATCCCCTAAATGGGCATTTATATTTATGTTTGGAACTCTCTTCAGATCTCTTAGACAAATATTTCAGTGGTACCTTCTCATCTTGCACCAAAATACAGAACCATATTATGAAACCTTCATAAGAAAGCAAAGTCCACAAGGATTTTGTTTTAAGCCTTTTATCATCACTGTGTACAAGGGGGAACAGACAGGTCAGAAAATGAAAGATATAGAAAACTACAAGGGAGTGAAGAAATGCTGAGACCAAAGAAATTTACACAAATTAGGGCCAGGTGGGTGGTGAGAACCAAGGACATATTGCAACACCAGTTCCCCACCTGCAGAATCCAGATGGTTAGTGTGGTGGAACAGGCACCATAGCCATTACTGTCATGTTGTCAAGCATGCTCTGCAACAACATATTATGTGCTGCCAGTATACACACTCTGCTTACACCCATTCATCCTAACTGATGACTTGGTGGTAGTCATGCTGATGTAAAAGGCCAGACATGTGTATAGCTGACTTTCACTGAGGATGAGGTCAAAATCAAGGAGAATGGCATAGGATTTGTCATAGGACCATGTGAAATTTAACTGGGAGAATGTATTTAGAGATAGTAAGAATTTTAAAAGGTGAACCTCACCATGAGCCCATATGGCAAAGATATCAAAGCATATAACCCAAACTCTCGTTTGCATATTATGCCATCACTTTGTGAGTAGATTTTTTATATATCCAAGTACATTATATTTTCAAAAATTTGTTATTTTTGCTGACATATGAAGGTTAGTGTTATTCTATAGTACAGTTTGTAAAAGCTGAGACATTCACTTATGAAAATCACAATCTATACAGGCAGGGTGGGATGTCATTAATGGCATTTTTTTTTTCCAAATTAAATTTTATATGCCAAGTAATCTAATACCTTTGTAAGGTCAAAAATCAGAAAAATGGGTTTTTTGTACTGCTAAAAAATTTTGATAAAAATATGAGTGATTTTATCTGTAATTACTATTGGTTTACCCATTTTTTTATAGTTGGACGTTACTATTACACATTTTGCTAGAGTTGATTACTGACTAGTTACTAAGACAGCTCAAATTGGAGTGGTGATTGGGTGTGGAAATTTAGTTTATATCAGTAATACTTTGACACAAGCAATTCTAACCAGCACCTACCTTTGCTTCCACTCTTAGGAATCTGTCATCAAATTTTTGTGTGTGCTATTTTTGAAACTTCCAATAATTCTCCTGATCATTTATTCTTTATCATTCAACATCTTTGACACAGTGCATACTTTTTTTTATGTCCAATGACTGAGGAATTGTACTTTACTGATGGTAATAAGGTTTCCACTCTTGACAAGCAAAACATGTAAATATAGACCTAGCACACTCCTAGTCCTTTCTTGAGAAAGTAGGCAACATTAAAACACATGCACATTTGATACAGAATGACTTGCTAATTGCCTTTTACAAGGGGAAGGTCTCAGAGACAGCCAATCCATTCAGCATATGTTTGGTAAGTCACTTTTTTACCACCTAAAATATAGGACTCTTTAAATACTTTGACTCACTATCCTCCCATTTTTGAGAAAACTGCCCCTAAAGAGTATGATGTGTAGTTGACTCAAAATTGATGGGATCACCATATAATTGAAGAACTGAGAAGTTTTCACCATTATATATGGGTCAACAAACATTTATTTTCTGGGAAATTGAGGAAAGTAACTTTTAAAACTGCTTCTTATGTACCCATAAGGTTAATATCCATCAACAAAAACAGTTCTGGCCAAGTAACCAGGGTAGCTGGCTGGGTAGCAGAAAGCAAGCGGCAATTTCTACATGGATTCTGTAGTTTTCTAAAAAAATTATTTTTAACATGTATTTCCTCCATATTGGAAATGGTGCTAACAGGATAGTTAATAAGAAACAAATCAATAAGGAATACTAACAAAATAGGTAAAAAAATTTTCAAACCACTTTGGTGAGTTAAGAATTAAAATTTTAATCATTGTATGAAAACAACTTCAAGGAGGACTGCTCCAAATTTGTAACAAAGGATCGCAAATAACTTTATGTTGATGCTTTATGATAGCAAATCTCTTCTGGAAAACTAGACGTTCAGGGAGGAAGGGGGGGGGGGGGGGAGGGAGAGGGGGTTGTGCACAATTGAGCAGATGCAATAACTATCCAAAGCTTCATTTAGCTTTCAGCATCAATTTTTCAAGCAATGTTATGTTATGTGCAATATGCCACAAAATTAATTCCCAAAAAAGAAATAGAGTAAGATGTAAACCAAGCTTGTTTCCACCAAATCTTGGGAAGGAACAATGCAGTTGCCCGAAGATTGCATTATTAGATCAGTGGCACAAATAAATTTGCTTTGATCATTTATGTGATAAGTACTACCCACCTTGCTAACTGAAAGGATGTGAGGATATTTAACAGAGTGAGTAGAAGAGAGACTATAAAATGACCAAGATTAAAATTTCAATACTTTACTCATCCAAGTTCTTTGAGAAATTTATTTACATAGCTTGTTACTTTCCCTTCTATTCCCCCCAAATTTCGATACATGGACAATATATGTGTGTGTGTGTGTGGGGGGGGGGGGGGGGGGGGGGGGGAGAGAACTGTAGAATGCATGTAGGAATCAAATCAAATATAAGCCCTCCACTCCCCAGCCTTGCTAGCTCTGCCAGCAGTGCTTTCCTTGATGATTGACAGATGCTAACATTATGGGTACAGCGGTGGCAGTTATAAAAGCTTCTTTTCTTGATTTCTCAGGGGGGAAAAAAGGTATTAGCGTACATCATTCATGATAATGAAAAATGCTCAGTTTTCAAGTATCTATTGATCCCAACAATTTTGAGTCAACTACACATCATGAACTTTAACAGTGGTTTTCTCAAGAACGGGGAACAGTGAGCCAAAGTACCTCAGGTCCTTCATTTTAAGTGGTCATAAGCAACCTGTCAAACATGAGTCAAATCAGTTGGTTGCGTGTAAGCCCTTTCTTCTTGTCGATCTGGCTTTTGCAGAGGATGCTCTAAGGAGACAGAAGTATGTGATTAATAAATGAAGTCCTGCCTGACTGAACAACAAAAACAAGTCTGTTGGCATATTTTGTGGCTCTTCCAACACCTTTTCTTGTGTGGACTTTAAAGTTAGGCTTGGGACACTAAATATTACGGCACTTGGGGCATGAATACAGTGTTAAAGGAAGAATAGGCTAACAACAACAAATAGCACCACGGAAACAAACCTAAACTCAGAATGAACATCAAACAGTCTCACAAGGTACAGCATTACACTCCTACTCCTGCTCTATATAAACAAGTTTCCAATTTACAGCCTAGTATCTGCAGATCACACAAGGCTACTAATTAAGGGTCCAAATTTAACCTTACAAGACAAAGCACAGATGCAAATTATTATTTTTTTAATTAACATATCTATAATTGCTTGACATCACAATCATGAGTTTTGATTTCAGAAATGCAATTTTTGGCAAATAAATATAATCTCCTAGTACCAGCAGCAGGCATTGATAGTCATACTCTAAAAGAAAGTGTGTAAAGTTCCTTGGAGGTCAGGCATAAATGGATAACAAACTGAAATGAAAGCAAGACAGAAACAATCAAGAAGATAAGTTTGGAATGGCTTGCTCTTTGGAGTAGCCCTCACGTCGTTGACCAGGTTGCTGTTTTATTTTGCATACGTCTCCTTCCTGTTTGGTGGCATTATCTTCTAAATCAATGTAATTAAAGTATTTATTCAGCAATAGTGAATAATATTTATAAAGTGGGTAACTGACCATCTTGCAGGAGTGTTTAAATGATAAGATTGCAGCCATTCAACTGTATGGTGTTTTTACTATTTCGACTGTCACGATTTTGGCTTTTGAGCCATTATCCAGGAAAACTGGGAAAGCTTACAGAAGCTTTTCCCAAGAACTTTAAGTTCTTACTATCATGTGTGATATATTTATTCCTTACAGCATTTGCTCTCAATTCTAAAAATCACTTTCAGTTTATATTTTATATATACAGTAACAACATAGGAAACAAATATAATTTTTATGCACACTTTGTCTCATTGCCTAAAATTCGAAGTGTGGTTCCATAACCCTGTGCTGATTAATCCTATACATACAATGCCTTCCTTTGTCCAGATATCCAAACAGAATGGTCACACTCCTCACTCATAACACAACAGTCTTAACCATAGAGGCAGCAGCCATCAAGCAGGCTCTCCTGTCTATCAAACCACTGGACTGAATAAGTCACTGTAGTTTTATTCAAGTTACAAGCACACTGTAAGCTCTTGATGCCACAGGAATGCAGAGAGTGTTCATCTTTTAAGCATAATGCAGAAGGTAACTGAGCTGAAGCAGTACGAAGCTTTGGTAAACGTTCTTCGTTTTCCGTCACACCAGAGTCCTGAACAGAACAGGTGCCCAAATGGACAGCCTTACAAAGGGCAGAATGCACAAGCATTTACTTATCCCTAAAAAAATGGAGGGTGTACAACATGTGGAAAGATGAGCAAAGATCAATATTATAGCACAGAGGCAACCATTACTATAATGCACAACCTGAACACCCAGAAGACAGTGGTTTGAAAAATGGATCTATAGTACAAAATATTTAAATTAATGATAAGGATACTTCCTCAGGCACATACACAGGACAGGCAACAGATACTCCACAATTGTTTCCTTGTGATGTAACATCACGAAGTGGTTAAACACACCAATTGTTATGAGGTTATTAGCGGCTGCAGCACAGCCTCGCTCACACCTGACTGTGTGTCCACTGGCCTGGCAATGAAACATCCATCACTATTTGTGTGATAGTCAGTACATTATACCCCAATTTATTACACTGAGATGGATACTGCAACAGGAAACAGACTAAGGAAATTTAAGCACCAATGTCCCACTACTATCACCACTATTCCCACAACAGAAAATGCAACCCGCACAATAAACAAGGACTTAAGGGATTGTGCCTGCACATACAACTAAGTATTTATTTCCATAGATAAACAACATGTAACAAACCACAGTCTATCAAATGATAGGGCCATGTTTGTACGAAGCTTAATATTTACCTTTTGGAAGCCTCCATGTACTAAATTATGTTGAAGCATCACACTTTAACATATTAGTATACCTGTACATTCTATACCATCTTCCCCCCAAAAACATTTTAAAAAAAATAATTTGTGCCCATTAACACTTGTTACAACTTATCAGCTTCTACACATACTATGTATGCACTTACTTCAATTTATTTAATTCATCAGATGTACTATTGATGTAATTTGGTATTCACTGTGCATTTACTACATTGAACTCCAAGACGCCTTCAAAGAGGTCACACCTGACAAAACGAGAAACTGAAAATACCTGTACATTCCAAAGAAAATTTTTAAAAATATTATCATGACACAAAAGGCTTGCCTTGTTGGTGCAGCCATCTTTCTCCTAATCTCACCATCTTTACCACTTTAATGTAATTTCTGCAGATCGTTCAATTGAAAACACTTCACTTCATAAAACGAATGTTCTTGGCCTGAACATTTTTTTTTTTTCTTTTTTTTTTTTTCCACACACCACCCAGGGTTTTCCCTTCTAATATGTTTTTGTGAAGCCATTATGTAGACTCTGGTACCTATTTCATTTAGTTTTCCTTCTTTGTATCATGCCTATCAACATCTTTTCTCTTAATTTCTTTTAGGATTTGTTGATTATATTTTCTTTCAGTCCATGTTTTCATGGCTCTTCTCTATATCCAAATCTCTACTGCTTTTTCCACTCTTCATAGCCATAGCTTAAAATGCTTCAAAGTGCCTTAGTGAATATGTGTCTTTTCCTATATTAAAATGGTTGGTTGTTAATAAATTACTCTTCTTTCAGAAAGCCTTTTTAGTTACTGCAATTCCATTATACTTCTGTTGTCATGTGTGATTATGCTTCTCAAGCAGTAAAACAAATTTCTTTATTTCCTATCTTAATGTTCGCCCTTGCTTGTCTGTTCAATTTATCCATCACCTTAGCGTATAGAATGCCTATGTCTTGGCTACTTTATTAAAACTGCAGCCATCATCAGATCTAATGATTACAGCAGTGACTACAGGCAAGGAGTCTGTGATACACTGATGGCTGCCAAGCCAAAATTAGAATCCAACTTTAATGAAGTAGCATATGGTAAATAAACTGACACATAATCTGCTCCAATACAATGATCACTGGCTTCCTCTGCAGATCCAAACTGCCTCACTTCATTTCCATCACCATTATTTTTGTCTTTATTATTTTTAGTTTGTAGCTGTCCAAAGAATGAGAAAAAAATTTTCAACATATAGTTCCATGTCCTTATCAGAATCTACTGCGATCATATAATACAAAGTATTTGTTTACCCTGTATTAAATTTGCTGACTTAATACATTGACTGCCATGATATTGCCAGTGGCCACAGCAGAGCCTTACACCAGACACCATGTGTCCACCAGCAGCTACAGCAGAGCCTCACTCCTGATAAGGCCTGGTAATGAAATAATCATGCAGCAGTCAGCATGTTAATAACTAATTAGAAATGTTTAGGTTGTTTAGAGTGAAGAGTCCCATTATCTGACACATAGGAATATTCAATGTAAACAAGTTCCTATTCTTATTCGTAGCCAGGTTTATTTTATGTGCGACATCAATGAAGTTATGTAAAAAGTAAAGGAAACAGCAAGAGAAAACTGTGCACGAGGGTACTGATTGCCGGGAAAAAAAGTTCCAATGACAAAATAATGTATAATGCAGCAAACAAAAGCATGGCTGTGTGGGATGTTGTAAAACAAGAACCTAGAAAAGCAGGCATAGGTATAACATTCACATCAAAGACGAGGATAAAATAATAGAAAAGCCCCAGAAATTAGCAAATTATGAAAACAATTATTTCTCTAGTATTTCAGAGAAGCTACAGCAAAATCTTCCTAAACCCGCAATGATTTACACAGCAAGCACAATGGTGATGTTTCCCATTACAGAGCTTGAAGTATATATTAAAAACAGTAAGTAAGTCTGCAGGAGTAGATGAGGTTCATATCTGTTCTGAAGATGTGCATAGATAGTGGACGAGAGAAAAAAAAAAAAAAAAAAAAAAAGAGTCCTATGGTTTAGGTGTTTTCCTAGAATAGAGCATGAACGAGTGGTGGCCTTACTAAAGAAAGGTAATACAGAAATCACTGCAAACTACAAGCCAGCTGCACTACAGTCTTCATTCTCAAAAATAGTTCAAGCAATCGCGAATGACGGACTGCTATTGTTCTCTATATACATAAATGATTTGACAGACAGGATGGTCAGCAATCTGTAGTTAGTTGCTGATGATGCTGTGATGTACAATAAGGTGTCCAAGATGAGTGGCTGTAGGACGATACAGGACGGCTTGAACCAAATTTCTAGTTATTGAGATGAATGGCAGCTAGTTAATGCAGATGAACAGGAAAAACAAACCCGTAATGTTCAGATACAGTATTTGTGGTGTCCTGCTTCACAGTCAAATTGTTTAAATATCTGAGCATAACATTGCAAAGCAATACAAAACTGAACAAGCTTGTGAGGTTTGTGGTAGGAAAGGTGAATAGTCGACCCAGTTTTTGGGAGAATTCTAGGAAAGTGTGGTTCATCTGTAAAAAGATGACTGTTCTTGAGTACTGCTCAAGTGTTTGGGATCCATACAAGATTGGATTAAAGGACAACATTGAAGGAGATGCTTCAGGAACGCAAATGGGAATCCCTGGACAGAAGGCGATGTTCTTTTTGAGGAACACTATTGAGAAAAATTTAGAGAATTAGCATTTGAAGCTGACTGCAGAATGATTCTGTTGCCTCCAACATACAATGCATGTGAGGACCACGAAGATAAGGAGTAAGAAATTAGGTCTCATACGGAGGCACATAGACTGTCGTTTCTCCCTCCTTTATATACAGGAAAGGAAATGATTGGGTACTGTTACAGGGTATACTACACAACACCTCTTTTACGAAGCACAGTTTGTTTTCAGAAGAGGGAGAAGAACAATGTTGGCCATTGCAAAGTTCACAGAAGAGCACTGGAAGCACTGGATAGGGATGATTGTATTACAGACTTCTTTAAGGCTTTTGACACTTGACCATAAAATACTATTGTGCAAAATAGAAGTGCAGGCTGTAAAGGAACAGCAAATAAATGGTGTCAGCCTTACTTGGTAAACAGGGTGGAAAGGGGGAAGGTTGTTCACATATCTGCTGATGATGATTTTTTAGTGAAACAATTGCTAGACTAGAAACATACAAAATAGGAGATCCTCTGTATACTGTATAAGGTCCAATGCTGTTCTTCCAGATAGTGTACGCCATGGAGAAAGTTCTTTCTGTCAACGACAGCAATATAGTAGTCAGTGATCCATCAGAACTCCTGTTAGATTAAGTAAATGAAATCCTCAATGTCATTTACAATTGGGCAGTATGTAATAAATTAACATCGAACATAAAGAAAATGAACAGTATGTACTTTAGCAACTCTTACTTTCAGCAGAGATGATAAATTTATACACTGATAGCAAACACACTATTTGATGCAGGGCTTACTACCTTACAATTATTTATTGGTCCACTGGCTTTTTTTTTTTTTTTTTTTACACTGATATGCATTACAACATATCAAAATTTTTTAAAATGAATTTCTATGATTAAATAGGTACACATTTGAAGGTACTTTACACTGAGCAAAATTTCGTACAGGTACATTTGTGATGCACAGCTTCCTTATAAATACTTAAGGAAATCTCAACTATAAACATTTATTCATACTGTATTAATTAAAATGCTAGTTAAAGTTAGTCTATTTTTTTTTACAAAACTAAATAAATACTCAAGAGGAGACCTCAGAACACTGTAAAAGCCACACTAAGCTGTTGTCTGGCTTTAGATTGTGGAATTTACTACCACATTGCAGCCTTAACTGATACTGCCAGAAATAATTTACCTGTATTGCACCACCTGTTCTGACCAATGATGCGACTAAAAATAGCAGCCATATGCCACCCACCAAAATCTAATAATTGTAACCTACAGAACAAAAAGTTTTACTTATTTTCCATGACACCGCATTCATTGGCTTTAACAACTCATGTCGCCTTCTGGCTTAACATACTACTTCTCTGCTTCTGTTATCAGCACACTTAAATCCATGAGATGATTATAGTGTATTTAATTTGGTCCAGGCAAAACTGATTCCTTGTGAGTTGGTGATTTGCACAATCCTAAACCCAATATACCTAGGATGACATCAATACAGGCATTTTGATGTTAAAAAATTCTAGATTTATTTATATAACATAATTTTTGTAATAAAATTTACCTAAAAGTACTTTTCCATGAGTGATTTTAAAATTAAAAAGAGCAATGTAAATGAGCTTTTACTTATTGGCTGTACTAACAATGGAAACTTGATGGCAAAGCAGCACCATTAAGCTTCTACTCAGACAGAACCAGTGTTTCACAAATTTAAGAATAGAGCGATCGATATCCTTACATCGTCTACTTAAAGACTAACGAGATCAATGTCTAACCGAAGTGAATACAGTTAATGAAGAACATATGAAAACAAAACAAGTTTACATAGTTATATGATATCATTATCATGAAACACAGTGTGTTACAGGACTGCACAAAACTATTCCAAAATTACCTGTGAACTAAAAATGAAAGCAGTTAAATAAAAAATGGTAATTGAAATCAATGCACTATCTGCAGAATTAAAGAAATGGTGATTCATAGAAGATCTTATCTCTTCGAGACCAGCAATAAACTAATGCTTTAATGATTTCATTGTTAGTGCCATTAAAATTGTTAGATGACTTTATCAGCACAAAAGGAAATGCAAATTACACAACAAACATGAAAATATAGATAAGTACTTATAAGCATTTGTTACACAATATGCTCTGTCAAACGCAACCAGTTGTGTCTAACCATTTACCAAAGTACATGATTTTAAAAAAATCAACAATAAATGCAAAAATTTCAATACACATTTGTGAAATTCTATTTGCAACAGGTCTAAAACAGTATAAAACCTGTTTCTTACACCCTAAAAAATCTTAGAAACAAAGCAGGGTAAGGCACTGGAATGAGTCAGTTGCCACTGTGCAAATGGCAATTACTTAGTCCTTCATAAAACAATGCTTAGTATTTTTTTAACGATTCACTCCACTTCACATCCGGTTTCATAAAAACAATAATGAAATTCTCAAATTCCAATCTTCAGTTACTGCTTAACTTTCATTTGTCCACATCAATAACCTACATTTAAAAAAAAAAAAAAATGTTCAATTAGAAGGCTACAGACAATGAAATCACTTAATTTTCATGAATCTGTATACAATTATCACATCTAAATTTCTGGCAGTAATCCAGTCTCTCAATTCCTTAACCTGTGTGCGAGTAACATTCCATACCAACAAATTTCCCAACACTTTCAGTTTTGGACAGTGTATCATAATACTCTCAACAGTTTCCATCGACAACATAACAGCAGAATAATTGCAGTTACTGCCAGGAATCGCTATAAATATTTTTTCCAATGATCCAGTGTTTATCTCCATCAGTATGGAATCAAACCAAGTATCTGCCACTGACACACTTCTAAAAATCAGCTGCAGAGATTTCAAGCCCCAACTACATCTCAAAATATATACCAACACCTCTGCTGGTAAAAAGCACTCTGAATCCTCAGTTTCCCCAATTCTCACATACAAAGACTCTAGATGGGTGTACACTATTCTTTGTGAAACAGGAGCAACCCACTCAGGGTTGCATAATAGTTCATTACATTTGATCCATAACTCTTTTACGTTTGGGCAGTTGTCACCTATAGTGACAAACAGTTCTACTGCAAATAAATTGCATATTATTGTTAGAGCACTCAATTGATGGCCATACTGCGTCAGGAAGTTTACTGTCCCTTCACCAGGAGACAGCGGCCTACCAATATTATAGACGAATTCTACAGCTGTCAATGACGGAAGTTTTTTTAAATGTGCAACATCAAAATCAGTTACCCTGACTTTGAGATTTCTCAAGTTGGGGCATAAAATCTGACAAATTCTAACAATCTTCTGGTCGAACTGTAGTTTTTGTGCTGGTCGGCAGACACCCAAATTATTTATATGGGTTATTTTTAGTCCATCCTCCAACAAGGGTGAACCATTCGTCATACACTTATTGTACAGAAGTATCAGCGAAGTGCACAGTTCTCTGAAATCGACTATTCGTAACTTTTTTAGATGTTCCAGTGCGAGAGTAACACCTTTTTCAGTAACAGAGCTTTCGAACACGTATAATTCTTCGAGATGTTTACAGCCTGTACTATCAGAGAACCCAGGTATTAAACACTTTAATCCCTCATCTGTAACGTGATTACAACATCTAAAGTTTAAAGACTTCAAATGAGGGCAATTACAGCCTATGTTCCATAGCACTTCATCATCACAAACTGGAAGTGTGAATTCATTCTTGTGAGTTGAAAAAGACAGCTGCACTAAATTGCGCAATGACGGAATCAAACCTGCTATAGTATACTGAAAACCATGTCGTACTTCATCTGAAACGTATCCAAGCTTGACAAGCGTCCGGCAGTCCAACACTTGCAACTGTGGTACGACCACAGCTTTCAGTAAAAGTTCGGCAGCGCCTCCTTCTGTTACAGTTTTAAGTCGCGAGAATTCTTCTATCACACCAGATACGACGGAATCTATTAAAGATGCCGGTATACATGATAAAATAGAATTGATTCGGTTCGAAATTTCGAATGTGAACTGGTTTCTACTTCGCCAAGGTAATGTCAAGAAATCAACAATTACTTTTTGACTGAGTACGAAAAGTGTTTCTGGGTCCCTGGCAGAAGGCATCACAAGAGCAGTATTTTTAAAACACACTCAAAAATTTTTAACATCCGTCAGATCGTAAATAATCCACAAGAAGTTTCGTCTCTTCATAACCTTTTGCTACTACAGAAAACTAGCACGCCCCCTGAACTATTTGTATATCTATAGCAGACGCCATCCAGCGAACTTTAGCAGAAAGATATCACGTACTGTCTCGGCAAGTCGGTAACATCCGTAATAATATAGGGACCACAATCTAACTAGACTGTGATAGGAACTATCTCACTTATTTAAAATTTATCACGAAGTAACTTTCTTGTCATCACATTTTAGTTATTATGCTTAAGGACCATGCTCCCCTCAATTATCTTCAGTTTTACAAAGAATAGAGTTACTAATTTTTGATATTGTCGTTTAAATAAGCATGGTGGTTTCTTTTCCAATTTACAAGATACCTCAATACGTAAAATCATATTTAAAAAAGTTGAAAGAGCTAAAAATAATTCATAGCAACAGAGGCAAATATAAACTTGGATCAAGACTTTACGATATTTTTCACCCACATCATAGATGATGGTCTAGATTTCAAACATGTTGACATGTTGACCGTACGTTGCCAAATTGTGCAGTTTCGTCCCTATACATTTTCACTACTCGTACATATTGATCACGTGTGACTGTCTGGTGACTGTACTAGGCCGTGTAAGTTAAATAAACAATGCTCTCAGTTAATTCTAAGCAGTTTGTTGTTGGTGTCTGTCCGTGCGACCCACAACGTGACAACGTTGTGAACCTTAGTTTACAGTTAACACTGTGCGAAAGTATATTTAAACGAAGTGAATTAGCGTCGTTGATGTGTTTGTGTCATTAACAAGTTTTGTATGAACGAAACAGATGCTTCTCCGATTATTAAAACTATCTTAAGACATAAATGTAGTAGATTTTTTGCAGGAATACATTTATTTTGCTATTGAGCTTGTAGTGGAATACGTTTGAAAGCTACAGGTAAGGGTCACTCGAGTGTATGTAGATGGGAAACTACCACCCGTGAAAATGTAATTTGCTACGAAATTCTCATATTGTATTTTTCAGCATTGGGCCACATAATTACGTACAGTAATTAAATACAATGAAATAACTTCGTTACAAGACGATCACTTGTTTTCCCCTTAGGCAGTATGGCTTCTGTAATTTGTTTCTTTTATTGCAAGCAATGAATTCTTTTTTCGATAGACTCGACTGCTGTCAAAATAATAAATCTATCCTGTGATGTTTAGACTGTAAGTCAACGTCCTTAAACTCCGTTTTATTTTTTGCATTTCTCATGAGAACTGTTTGATACTGACAGAGACTAGAATCTGCACAGGGTTTTGTTGTTGATGCATTTTACTATACTTGGCTCAATAAAAGAAAGAGCTTATTTTGTTTATTTCCTTAATTTAAAATTCTGATGCAGAAAACTCATTAGAACCAAAGTGCACCCAACATATTTACCTGTCATGGTGTTCACAACTTAAGAATTAAGCACTTCATTAGTACAATTTTGGGTAGTAATGTGCAATTCATGAAGATTCATTGTTTATATTAAGTCATGCAGTAGGAATGCTATTTGTATTTGTTGTAAATGGAAACGTATTAGAGAGTCAGAACATGATGTAAATCTTTTGGGCCAGAGTTTGATAGCCATCATCCTCCCTTTCTCTGAAATCCTGGTTGTGATCCATATGAGGTGATTCATAGTGTCATTATCAGAACTAAATGAAAGATAATGTTCCTTATGCAGACTAGATCTGAACAAGTGTGTGATGTGATTGTAATCATCATTGGCTGTATTCCATGGATCCCATGGAGAATGCTCATTGAGATAAGGAAAGAAAAGTCAAAATTTGGTACTTTAGTATTCTTCATGCTGATTACATGTACTTTTCTTTGAGGCTTCAAACTGATTTATTCTTGAATGTTCTTTGGTTCCTAAATTTTTTGTTTTATACATAGTGAAAATGATTTCATAGTTGCACACTGAGATGACCACATCTATATTTCTTTCCTTGCCTACTTTTTATTTTTAAATCACAAGGTTGGTACTAAAACTGACGAAATCTATAGTTATTTTATGTGCTAAAATAGACATACACAAATATAGACAGCAACTGCTTGAAATATAATGTTATCATCTTGCAGTTATTATTATTATTATTTTTTTTTAAGTGTGTTTGGTCTCATAATGACAATTAAAGCAGCTGAAATAAGGATGACTCAAAACATTTTGAGACCATTTTCTCAAAATAGATAAAAGTCCTAATAAAAACGCTAAAAATTTCAAATTGTACTTTTAACGAGATTAGTAAATACAATGTTGTAACTCTAGGTGCACAAAACCATTGTTTATTCCATCTCTGGATACCACTGTGAAGCGTACAGCCGAGGATACTTCCAGTTCTTTCTGTTCCATTTGTGTGTTGAGCACTGGAAGAATAATTGCCTACACGCCTCTGTGTGCACTGTAATTATAATCGAACTATTGAAAGAACACCCATGACAGCTGGTAGCTTGGTTGGCAATGTCACTACGCTCAATGTTACACTATGTTGGTACACTTTCAGTAGGCTATGTGCAACTATCAGTTGTAGGGGTAGCAATATGGGACTATCACCATGGCATCATTTATGAATTCTAGAGCTCAAACTGGCACTGATGTGAAGTGTCAGGGACATTCTTCCATTGTCCTGTCTGCAGTCTGACCTTGTCCTGGCATTCCCTACGTGACTGATATGTGGTTGGGGTTTTACTATATTCAGAGATTTATAATTTAAATCTAGTTCTTGAAACTTTCCAGTTAGGCTCCCTTTGTATAGTCTGCCTCTTCATCTGATAATTCATTTGTTTCAGCATCTCTGCGACACTCCCACACTTCAAATAAACCTGTGACCATTTGTGGTGCATTTGCATTTATTGTGGATCCAATACACCTGAGCAGTATTCTAGAATGTGTGACATGAGAGTTTTGTGAGCAATCTCTTTCGTAGACTAACTACATTTTCCTAGTATTTTGCAAATGATCTGAAATCTGTGACCTGAGTTACCTACAACTAAGCCTATGAGAGCATTCCATTTTCATATACCTACGCATCGTTAAAAAGAATTGACTGATTCAATTTGTTGCTTGTTGATATTGTAGTTAAATACTACTTATTTTCTATTCTTCTTTTGGGGGGGGGGGGGGGGGGGGGAGTGACATTTTACATTTCTGAACATGTGAAGCTAGTCACCAATTCTTGCACCACTTCGAAATCTTATTAAGACCCAACTGAATATTTGTGCAACTTTTTTGGACATTAATTTGGTAGATAATCACATCTGTGAAAAAAGTGAGGTTAATCTTAATGGTGTTTGTAACACCATTAACATAGAAATGAACAGCAAGGTTCTTGAACATATGAGACCTGGTGAGTCCAAGTAGCACAGGATAAAGACGACATGGAAATGAAGATTGAGAGGGGATAACAGGACTGAGAAAGGGAAACTGTTGAACAAAGGGTATTGGAACAGTGGGTGAGCAGAGATTGAGGCCAGGAGGATTACATGTGTGAGGGATGTGTTGCAAGCGAAAGTCCCATCTACGTGGTTCAGAAAAGCTGGTGCTGGAGGGAAGGATCCAGTTTGCATGGGTTGTGGAGCAGCAATCGGATTCGAGCATGTTGTGCCTAACAGCATGTCATGCCACTGGGTGGTCAACTCTGTTCTTGGTCCCAGTTTGGCAGTTAGCATTCATTCTGTGGGAGAGCTGGTTTGCAGTTAAGCCCACATAAAATGCTGCGGAAAAGTTGCAGCAGAGCTGGTTTATGACATGACTGCTTTCACAGGTGGCTCTGCCTCTAACATGGTAGGAGAAGCCCATGAAAAGACAGCAGTAGGATGTGCTGAGTGGCTGAATCAGGTAGGTCTCTCACCTTGATCTTCCTCAGGAGTGTGACACCTATGACTAAGGGTTGGGAGTGGGGTACGGATGGACCAGAAAAATACATGAAATTACATTCAGAGCATACAGGCATCTTGGCATTAAATATGAAAAGTGTGTGTGTGTGGGGGGGGGGGGGGGTTGATTTCTGGAAATGGACCACTTGACATGGAACGATCCCATTAAAAGTATCAGCCTTGAAAGTAGCTGTTCATGTTTTTGTGGCAGATGGTGACTGAATTGTAGAGAATTTTATACTTTAGTGATATATTTGGTGCCCCATACGACAATTTTAAAGACTACATCAATTTGCACCACCATCACCAAGATTTTGGTATAAAAGCTGAATAGAACTTCTTTAGTACCAGCAATGTCTGTGTGTGATGGCGTTGGAGGAATACCGAAATGGGTAATTTGAATATATTTTGATTAGTCCCAAAAATGCAACAAAACTTACTTTAATTTTGGTTGAAAAGCCTCAGATAGAATCATCTAGGATAAATCAAGAAGAATGAATGTCTTTTGCACACATGATTGCTGGAGCAAGAGAGAGATCAGCTGTTTGTTACAATTCATTTTTCAAGGGATCCATGTGAAAAAGTGTCTTGAGACTTGGTGCCTTTTGTTGCCAAAATTTAAGTCTCAGTAGTGTCAGCCAGAATTCAAAGTCTGCAGTTATGTCATCAGCTGGTGGGTTGGTAACATTTACTGAATTTTGTTTGAAGAATGTTATGTTTGGATTACTTTCATACATCTTTGTAGTTCTCCATATTCGTTCCACTTGCCACTCAGTTCCTGAAGCATTCTTTTTGGGTCAAAATTGTGATTTCCTGAGGAATTCATTAAAAAGTAGGCACAGAATTTAAACTGTTGTAACACTGATAAATAATTTTGGTGACAGAATTCCAGAATGGGATCCATTAGGTAACCCATCTGTGGTTTGAGAACTGGCTAAGTGGACCACTGGAGACTTGGAAATCTCTTGTAAACAATCCACGAATAGTCTTAGAAACTTTGGAAAAGTGCCCCACACGTGGCTTCTCTCGCATGGTAGTCAGGTGTATCCCCTTGGCTTTAACCTAATATTTCTGTCATAATTGTAGCACTTAAGCCACCACAGACAATGCAAGTTAGCACTGAAAGATAGCTCCAGGATCAGTAACAAATCCTTGCATATAATGGACTTGGTGAAAATTACATGCTAACTCAAAATGAGTTAAGTTGTATGAATGTGTACTTTACCGTGGTGTTTAGAAATTTTTCGGTGCACGATACAATACACTTTCTGTTGCTATCAGAATACATTTTACAATTATGAGGCAGTATGCTTAAAACGATAAACAATTGTGTTTCTTCGTTACAAATATTGTGTGTGACCACATCTTGGATAGTTGTGGGGATATCAGAAAACATACAAAATGAAGTTAAGGTATGTTGGAAATAAAAATTTGCAGTTGTCAGTTTCATTGCCACTGCTACCACTGGCTGGTATACTTCCACAGTGTGAGGAGTACCAAATGCATTATTACCCCAGCATCATCTTTGTTCCCAATGTCTAAAGAGGCCCAGAGGCTTCAATTTAAGTCAAGTGATGCATTAAAGCAGATTACTATTCTACACTTGAATGTAATCAGTCCCATTCTATCAGACATATTCACACCCACCTTAGAAGATGTACAGTATATTTGTGGTAAGTGGCCCCACCCAGTGCAGCTCACTCCACAAGTGCAAGCAGTTCCTAAATGTAAGAGATTTATGGAGTCTACCAGTAACTCTGTCTTGAAATGCAATAACTTTCTTGTCAATCATTAATTCACCACAAAGTGACTAAAACACAACTTCACAGTACACCGCCAATGATAGAAAGATACAAGATACCACATTTAACAATCCAATCCCTTTCCCACCAACACTACATAGGTCACTGATAACATCAAACTTACAAATTAAACATTTCTCAGCCACCGTTTGTATGAATGTATAAACCCATTTAACAAATGCAAGTAAGTATTCATTTAATAAACTGAACATGTGCTCAGTGAATTTATTTTGTCTACGCACATAAGAGAACTCGAAGGAGGTGCTGGCGAGGTATAGTCTGCCTGTAAAATTGAAAAGTCATAGATAAAAAGTGAATAGGGCCTTTTTGTAGGAAATTTAATGTAGTTTAGTTTTTTAACAGAAAACATTTTCACTGGAAGCCTCAGTTTTAGTTATTCAAGAAAACAAGATAGTGACCTGAAAAATGTTCCCCAAACTTACATTCCACCAGTTAGCATTTGTAGTATACTGTTGCTCTTGGCACTGCTTCCTACCACGGCACAAAAATATGTGACAACAGGGTGTATACGTCCCGGAAAATTCGGCGAAAACCCGGGAATTTTTTCATCCGGGACAAAACCGGGAAAACCCGGCAATTTTTTTATAATTCCATGAATTTTTGTGATTTTGACGGGTAAGAACCAAAGCTCTAACAAAGAATTTTATTTTAGCCCACTACTGCAGAATAATACTGAACCAATAAAACAGCTTGTGGTCGTGCGGTAGCCTTCTCGCTTCCCATGCCCGGGTTCGATTCCTGGCGGGGTCAGGGATTTTCTCTGCCTCTTGATGGCTGGGTGTTGTGTGATGTCCTTAGGTTAGTTAGGTTTAAGTAGTTCTAAGTTATAGGGAACTGATGACCATAGATGTTAAGTCCCATAGTGCTCAGATCCATTTTGAACCAATAAAACACAAACAAGGGAAAAAAATAAAACTTAAATTGCAAGGGAAATGCACCAATTACATCAACAAAACACAGTGCACACTCAAGCGTCTGCCAACAGCAAAATGTGTCAAAGGCTTTAGGACGAAGACTATGCAATACTTCATAACAAAATGAGTGTGACGTGAAAACGGTTTACATTAGGTTCATTTGAGCAGTTGCTAGAGGGCTCATGTACAGTTGAGTCACGTATGAGCACTACCTGTTCCACCTGTGGCTACTTTTAAGTGCGGCTGTTAGCTGTATCAGCAGTAGCAATAAGCAGCCAGACTTCAGAAATGTTCTTGTCAGACTCGCGCATGCGCAGATTAGTCTTCGTTATAGTGGGGAGGGGGCAGTCTCCACGTGACCCATGTTTAGGTTTAGTAATTTGTTATTTCCTCTTCCTTTACAGCTGTCACGTCAAATGACAACAAAGCGGATTTCTATGGCCGGGAGCTACCAATGAATTGAAATACATTCACATAATTATAGAAGACAAAAATATGTTGTTAGTTTCAGTTTTCTGATTTTTTATTTTATTTTTATTTCTAGGTTTTTGGCAGTCGAGCATTAATTGCCTTGCAGAACAATGAAATTATTTTTTTTAAATTTGCAAAAGAAATCTGGCTTTTATTAATCTTTACCGCAGAACCAGTCAATTTGTTTGAAAAGAAGTTTTTCATTACACACTATTGGCTAGTGTCAGCTGTTTGCTGAATTAAAAGTGCCCGTTTTTATCTTTTGGCACGCATGGCATTTTGTCATAATAAAGAATCAAACTAGAAATAATACAGTACTGGCACTCCAAGAAAATTTGCAGCCCTAAAACCGTACTGAAAAGCATAATATCAGGGTGGGGCCTACGTCTTTGTGAATCTGGACATATGAATGTGCATTTTCGGCCGAATTATCCATTTTAGTGTGGTTTACGAAATTCCGATGCTCTTGGAGTATCCACTGACGTCCTGCTTCGTTTATGATGTAATGTATGATCTTTTTAATGCAAATATGTACGAACATTTGGGCAATCTACGTCATCGAGCTGCGCACTCGCATTAACGCCTTCTTGGCGCTCTATGATAACTGCTGAAACAAATTCCAGGTTGCGGGAAAATATTGCGAATGGTAGTTAAAAACTTTACTTTCAAAGTAAATTTCATTTTTGAAAGATGAATTATGTTACGTGTGCAAATGTGCTTTGAACTTCTTAAATCACAGAGCGTTTGATTCTCACGTAAAGCGTAAACACTTAAAGAGCCAGCCACTGAAAAGGAACTTGAGCCCAGAAAACCAGACATTTATGTCATTATTTAAAATTTTGCTGGCACATTTGTGTGATGTATATTAAAGTGTAATGCACACAAAAAAGACCGATATTATACATGAAAGCTTAGCTTTACTTGTAGCTACACTATGTTTATTAATTTAAACCATTTGCGTGTTCACGCTACTGGTGGTGATGTTGCTATTGGCCGAGTACATCACGTGTCCTATACTCGGAATATCTGCCATTGTCGGCTGGCGAGATTACGTAACATGAGCTATGATTGGTCTATTAAAGTGCATCACAATCTCGATTCCAATGTTTTGGAAACTAAGGTGCTGTTTTTGGTGGAATTCAAATATATACTTTCATAATACGAAAAATATACAGCTTACTTGTTGCTGCACGCCAAAGATCTTTCCAAAACACACTTGGGGGGGGGGGGAGGTGGGGGGGGGGTCGTGGTTAGTTTTCTAAACTGCCGGGAAGTTAAACCAACTTATAAAACCTTAACCATTGAAAGGATTGATAAGTTTTACGGTTCCAAGGGAAAGTATACTGTCACTTAACAGGGAAAAAGTGTATTTTTAACCGGGAGTCTGGGAAAAATACAGGATTTTTTTTTCTTTGTCCACACATACTACCTGGATGACATGAATCTTTTCACCCAACTTTCTTTCGTTAAGTAGACTAAATATCATTTTTAAAGCCGTTGAGGTCTAGTGTTGTGGTTGTCTTGTTTACAGTGACTGCAGATACTGACTGAAAATCTGCGCTGGTTAAAAAAGTCAAGAAATATGGACCAGACAGCATTTGTCAGTGGTACTACATATTGTGCCCATATGGGAACATCATAGGAATTGTACCAGCTAAAATTATTTATGAAGGTTCATTCCATGACTCCTCATATTGTCAGTTGACAGGTCATGAACATGGTGTAAGTATAGCATACAGGGAATGTTTTCTTTTTAATATAAAATTCCGAATAGTGTTGTGAGATGTAAAAAATTTCAGTTTGTAAAGAAGTGGTTAACTTATGACAAGAGGTGTGAAAATTACTGTATTTATTCACCCATAATTGGGCTGGATGGTAGCAGTTGAATGCATGTAAATAAATTCATCATGCATTTCACTGACCTTCAGTCACTAAGTGTTCAGATGTACTTGCTGAAATGCACGGATTTGAGTTGTGCAGTTTTATCAACAGACTAAGCTGCATAGCTGTCTAACTGTGCCAAGACTATGAGATCCCCCCGCCCCCTTGGTTAACATAACTATGGCATCCAGGAAATTTTATTTAAGAAAAACAATTCTGTTCAAGGCATGGATGGCCATTGTGAGAGAGCTTATACATTAAACTCTTAGTGACCCTGACTTGGTTGTACATATACTGCTTCTGTATCATTTGCATTTCACCAAAGAATTTTCAGTTGATATGTGGAACTGGGTGGATGGCATTGAAATAACATTTGCATAAGCAACAGGATTGTTCGAGACAGCAAAACAAGCATGGCAGAATGACGTGTGCGGACACAGAACATAGAACTCCCTGCTCATAGGGTGGTAATAAATCTTGTAGAGAAGGAACAAAAGCAGTGCTGCGAAAAGTCATAATTTTATAATAGCTTAATGTCATTGCCTAAACTAGTGATCGTTAGGGAAATGGAACAGATCATTAACAATTTGTATGTGGATGCATTCAAAAGTAGACATTAAACGTGCAAAATCACCAGCATATTGAAAGTCCCAAAAACATATGTTAATGCAGGCAGAAAGCAAAGTGCTTCATACATTGTGTGTCAATAAAGACACTGTAGAGCTGCTAGTGGATGGAGGCTCTACAATGATCTTGTTGAGTGTCTCTGAATATCAACAAAAAAATAAGCCCATTGCTCCGGAGAACCAGCATGCAAGGGACTTGTGAAAGGTATGACATTGGTTTAATGGAGCAGCTATCTTTTTTTCTGAAGAACTAGGACTTTCCACAGGATGGGATAAACTACTACAGTCTAAAGGGGCCCTCACACGCTTAATGTTTATTGCACAATAATATTATGTCTGTAGATTGGCCAATGCCAAGAACAGCACAGTATGATTGCACAGTATTTATGCCCAGGAGGCATCAGTTAGAACTGTGCTTTTGTAGTGAACATGTTGGTACTCAACGATGTGGAACCTTTATGTATTATGACCGAGTTGCTTGTCTTGCAAAACACAAATACACATTACGCAGAATGGACAGAATAAACCTGAAAAGCTTCCAGTAAACGTTTCAGTGCACCTGGGGCCTATTCTCTGCAGCATAGAATCATAACACACAATGACTACTAATTGCAAAATCAACAAGTGAATATATATTTCTCTACGGTGTCAACTGTTGCAAAAGAAATAAAACAGTTATGTAGTGATTATTGATTGAAAGCTTATATGAGCTTATATCAGTGGTGTGACAACTGTTGCAATTGGGGAAAAAAGTATGCTCACTGGACAACTGACCTGATCTTATTTTGCCAACTCTGAAAACTACTGCAGATAAAATAAACATTTCTGTTTAATTTTGTGACACCATCCTCTGCAGTTTCCTTTTCCATTGTGGACAATGGGGTAGTTTGCATTTCCTAAACAGTCAGGACCCCATTTCTCAAAGTAAGGAATATTGCTTGATATACATCTTCCAGCATACTTCCTGATCTTTTTTCATTGGCTACTTTTTCAGTTACTTGTGGAAATTTGTTTGGACCTAATTGAATTTTTATTTATTTATTTATTTTTCGTCGGCCTTCTGACTGATTTGATGCAGCCCATCCAAATTTCTCTCCTGTGCCAATCGTTTCATCTCAGAGTATCAATTGCACCCTACAGCCTCAATTATTTGCTGGATGTATTCCAGTATCTTCTTCCTCAACTGCTTTTACCCTTTACAACTCCTAGTGCCATGGAAGTTATCCCATGATTCCATAACAGATGTCCTATCATTCTGTCCCTTCTTCTTGTCAGTGTTTTCCATATGTTCCTTTCCTTGCCAACTCTCATTTCTTACCTTGTCCGTCCACCTAATTTTCAACATTTTTCTGTAGCACCACATCTCAAACGCTACGATTCTCTTCTGTTCCGGTTTTCCCACAGTCTGTGTCTCACTATCATACAATGTTGTGCTCCAAACGTACATTCTCAGAAGTTCTACCTCAAGTTAAGATCTATGTTCAACACTAGCAGACTTCTCATGGCCAGAAATCTTTTTCTGCCGGAGCTAGTCAGTTTTTTACACCCTCCTTGCTCCATCAGTCGTGAGTTACCTTGCTGCCTAGGTTGCAGAATTGCATAACTTTGTCTGCTTCATAATCACCAATTGTAATGTTAAGTTTCTTGCTGTTCTCATTTCTGCTGCTTGTCATTACTTTCATCTTTCTTTAATTTACTCCCAATCCATATTCTGTACACATTAGACTGTTCATTCTATTCAACAATCCTTCTTCACTTTCACCAAGGATAGCAATGTCATCAGCAAATCTTATTATTGATATTCTTTCACCCTGAATTCTAATCCCACTCTTGAACTTTTCTTTTATATCTCTCATTTCTTCTTCAACGTATAGCTTGAAAAATAGGGGTGAAAGACTACAGCACTTCATTCGTGGCCTTCCAGTCTTATTGTTTCCTCTTGGTTTTTGTATGTGTTGTGTATTACCTGTCTTTCCCTATAGCTTACCCCTATTTTTCTCATAATTTTGAACATCTCGCACCCTTTAAATCGTCGAACACTTTTTCACATTTGACAAATCCAGTGGCTGGCCTTGATTTTTCTTCAGTTTTCCTTCCATTATGAGACACAATGTCAGAACTGCATCCCTGGTGCCTTTACCGTTCCTAAAACCAAGCTGATAGTCATCTAACAGATCCTGAATTTTTCTTCCATTCTTCTGTATATTATCCTGGGTGGATGAGCTGTTAAGGTAATTGTACCATAATTCTTATAATTGTTGGCTCTTCAGAATTGTGTGGATGAAGACTAACCAAAAGCGTGACATTATATCACCAATCTCATACATTCTACATACCATCATGAATAGTCGTTTTGTTGTCACTTCCCCCAATGATTTTAGAACAGATGTAATATTAAACTTCCTGGCAGATTAAAACTGTGTGCCAGACCACGACTCGAACTCTGGACCTTTGCCTTTCGCGGGTAAGTGCTCTACCAACTGAGCTACCCAAGCTGTGCTTGCCCGCAAAAGGCAAAGGTCCCAAGTTCGAGTCTCGGTCCAGCACACTGTTTTAATCTGCCAGGAAGTTTCATATCAGTGCACACTCCACTGCAGAGTGGAAATCTCATTCTGGACATGGAATATTATCTATCCCTTCTGCCCTATTTGATGCTGAGTCTTCCAAAGCTTTTTTAAATTCTGATTCCAATACTGGATCTCGTGTCTCTTCCCTGTTGAGTCCTGTTTCTTCTTCTATCACATCATCCACTGTTGTGGATGCCTTCAGTGTACCCTTTCCACCTATCTGCTATCTCCTCTGCATTTAAGACTGGAATTTGCATTGAACTCTTAATGTTATTGCCATTGCTTTTAATATCACAGAAGATTGTCTTGACTTTATGATATGCTGAATTTGTTCTTCCTATAAGCTTTCTTTTTTTCATGCAGCCATTTTGCTTTAGCTTCGCTGCTCATCCTATTTATTTCATTCCTGAGTGACTTGTATTTCTGTATCCTTAAATTTTCCTGAACATTTTTGACTTCCTTCTTTCGTCGATCAGCTGATGTATTTAATCTGTTATCCATGGTTTCTTGGCAGTTGTCTTCCTTGTGCCTAAGGTTTTCTTTCCAACTTCTATAACTGCTCTCTTTAGAGATGTCCAGCCCTAATCAACTGTATTGCCTACTGAGCTATTCATTATCACAGCATCTGTAGCCTCTGAGAACTTCAAATGCATCTTTTCATTTTTTACTACTTTAAGTCCCATGTCTTTGTGCAATGATTCTTCCTGACTAGTTTCTTAAAATTTAGCCTGCTCTTCATCATTACTAAATTGTTAAGTGAGTATATCTGCTCCTGGGTAAGCGTTACAATCCAGTATTTCATTTCGGAACCTGTGGCTGACCATGATGAAATCTAACTGGAAATCTTCCTGTATCTCCTAGCTGTTTCCAAGTATACCTCTTCCTCTTGTGATTCTTGAACAGAGTATTTGCGATTGCTATTACTGACTGATATTTATTGCAGAACTCGATTAGTCTTTCTCCTCTTGTGTCTACTACCAAGCCTGTATTGTCCCATAACCCTTTCTTCTACTCCTTTGCCTACAACTGTGTCCCAGTCCCTCATGACTATTAGATTGTCATCTCCCTGTGCCTACTGAATTACCCTTTCAGTTTCCTCATATACTTTCTCTCTCTGTCTCTTCATCATCGGCTTACAACATTGCATGTATACCATTGTCAGTGTTGGTTTGCTGTAGATTCTAGTGAGAACAAACATATCATTGAACTGTTCACAGTAACTCACTATGTGCCCTACCTTACTATCCATAACAAATCCTACTCCTATTATACCATTTTCTGTTGCTGTTGGTATTATGCTATACACATCTGACCAGAAATCCTTATCTTCCTTCCATTTCACTTCACTGACTGCCACTGTATCTAGATTGAGCCTCAGTATTTCCCTTTTCAGATGTTCTAACTTCCCTACCAAGTTCAAGCTTCTGACATTCCAAGTCCCGACTTATTGAACATTATCCTTTCATTGGTTATTCAATCATTTTCTCAAGGTCATCTGCCTCTTGACAGCCCCCTCACAGAGATCTGAATGGTGGACTTCTCCAGAATCTTAAGCCAATGGAGAGATCATCATGATACTTCGTCAGTTATATGTCACATGTCCTGTGGATACACATTGTGTCTTTAATGCGGTGTTTTCCATGTTCCATTGCCTTCTGCACCCTCATGCCATCGATCATTGCTGATTCTTCACCTTTAGGGGCAATTTCCCACTCCTAAAGGCAAAAGTGTGCTTTGAACCTCTGCCCACTTCTCCACCCTCTATGACAAGGCCATTGGCTGACTGAGGGTGATTTCCTATGCTCGAAGACTTTGGCAACATTGCAGATGATTTTTCTTCAAAATTTAGGGAGTAGCAGGAACCTATATCTGGGTGCACACTGTCAATACCCCCCCTCACACAGTCAACATCATTACGCAGTACTCAGTATATTGAGTGTGTGATGGCCTCTTAAGGCAAAAATGTCTCAATAGTTTATAGGAGCTTTCAAAAGTTCGCAAGGAGAGAATGCAGTCTACGGCTGATTGTCACTGTCCTCAGCTGTTTGACCTATGAAATGAAATGGCCAGATATCAGAAAGTAGTACTGGAGCCAGCCTTTTGTGAGAAACTGTTGACATCATGTGGAAAAACGTGTGAATTTGTGAGACTTGCTGAAGAATGTCTGACTTGGCAAAGATCACCAACTGGTGAAATTCAGTGTTGTTGTTATTCAACCAAATGCCGCTGACCATGCATGGTGAGACTTTTTCAACTCACTCTTCCCACAACTTATTTTCAAAAGTATAAGCGAATGCACAGTGTAACTATGGAATCCATCCTGAAACTTAAAGCAGACAATCTATATTTTGAAGAGTTTGAGAAAGTTACCATTGAAAACATGTGTTTCAAACCCATCTATCTCTGCATGTGGGTTTGAACACTTCCATCTTAAGGCTGCATGGCAAGCAGGCTCTGGTAACAAATGTTGTGGACACTGAGAAGTGAAAATCCATAGCTGAAATAAAGGAAGATAATTGTCTCCCATTACTCAACATTTTGGTACAAATAAATCTTGATGACCTATTATGTCAGGCTATTCACAGCAAACTGAAACACAAGGATATGTATTTTCATCCATCCAGTCATCTGCACCACTCAGTACAACAGTGTATTGAAGTGGTAATACACTTGTCTTGAATGCCAGTATACAGGGTGTTTCAGCACGATTACAAACTTTGAGGTGAGATAGAGTAAAACCTAGATGATGCAAAATCACATGTGCATGGTCAAAGCATTTTCTAGGTGCTGTACTGACAGCAAAAATCACAAGGAAAAAAGGACACAAACAGGGTGATAACACATGTTTATTATGCTTAGTACAGCAGAAACCAAAAAATAAGAACAAAAACACCCAAGAGTTGTCATTTAAGAAGGTGTGCGGTACTGACAGCAAAAAATACAAGGAAAAAGGGGGCAGACAGAGCGAGAAGACATGTTTATTATGCTTAATACAGCAGAAACCAAAAAATAAGAACTAAAACAGCCACCACTTGCCATTAAAGAAGGTGTTTCAAGTTATGGCCCACCCTACAATGCAGGCCACACATCTCTGGCAAATGAAAGATATGATTTTGTGGAAAACACCGGGCATGCCCTGGACTTCCCCGGCAGCTG
This sequence comes from Schistocerca cancellata, assembly GCF_023864275.1. Lineage (NCBI taxonomy): Eukaryota > Metazoa > Arthropoda > Insecta > Orthoptera > Acrididae > Schistocerca > Schistocerca cancellata. The sequence goes on along the minus strand of NC_064631.1, from coordinate 286,472,034 downwards.
CCACAATGTGTACACGAAGTTCCTCAGCACTGTTAATAGGGGTTTTATACACCAATGTCTTACATATACCCAGAGGAAGTAGTCTAGACAAGTGAGGCCTGTTGATCTCGCTGACCAATACACCAGGCCTGTGAGACCTGCTTCACAGTCCAGGGCTGTAATTTTGAAAACCTTTGGTGTTGATTGTTGTCAGTTTTTATTCTTATTTCTTGCTTTCTGCTGCAATAAGCATAACAAACATGTTTTCTCACTCTGTTCATGTCCTTCCTTTCTTGTTTCATCAGATCTGTGTTATAAATGTACAATGAAAGACAAGATATTAAAAGACATATATTATAGCAACTCATTGAAGCTGAGAGACAAACCTATCATAATCAATGGGTGCAATGCCACCTCCTACTCCATTTCTTGACACTGTCACTGCCCACACTGACACAAGTAGTTCACCATGGCATAATGCACACAATTTTGCCAGTAGGTGGTGTTGGTGATGGTATGCTGATAAAAAAAGATTATAAAATCCAACGTTTTCTGTTGTATGAACATGGAGATTCGTTTTACATATTTAGAACATATTTTGCTTCCAGAAAACTTAGATGTCCTTAGTATGCCAAGATGTGAAATTGATTAATGTTGGATAAGAGGTCTTCTATATGTGCATGTTGTTTTGTACCATTCATTGCTCTCATGACTTTTTTCTAAACAAGAACAGTGTGTAAGTTAGAGTGACAAGTACAAGGTACCATACTATACTGTCTGACTAATAAAGTGAAGCACCCTGAACATACAGCTGGATGTTGATGTAACTATGTACTCATGGATGTGTATGTAAATAATTACGTTCGAAATAAATTTGTTGGTTGCGAATAGCTTGGCATCAGCTGTGTTAGGTGTAGATTTTCAACCTATTAATAATATAGGAAAATGTCACTGCTGATGCCAAGATATTTGCAGTCAGCAAATTTATTTCGGAATAATTTTTGACAGGCGACAATTGTCATTAAAGTCTGTTCATCCAGATACAAGTAAATTAATGATTGTAGTTGCAATTCTCTTGACAAGTGAACAGCCACCAGAGTGCATTAGTGTTGTTCGTGTTTAGTGTTGTTTTGCTAGACCTGGTAAATTACATAAGCTGTGTGGACAGCATCAGATACTGACTAGTACTGTGAAGGACATGAAGATGATGCGTACCCATGTAAGGCAGCTTTATCAGCACCTGACAAACTCAAGAAGGGACCTCATTGTGGTTCTCCATTAGGGAATGCAAACATGAAAAAATATCAAGTATATAAAAGCCTAATTTAATTTTCAAACTGAAATCTTCAACAGTCTGCAAAACATTGGTTGCTCTGCTAATAACTCGAAAATAAAAGGCTATGTTAAGAAATGTATTTGAAAGCACTTGGCAGCTTTCAGTCACAAAAGCCCATTTTGATTTCATTTAGCAGGAGAGCTGCATGATCGTACACATACTGTTTTACATATGTGTTGATTTTTGGTTTGGGATTGTGATAATTTGGTTTGGGATTGTGTGGTCTTTGATACAGTTTGATGCAGCTCTCCATGCTAATCCATCATGTGTAATCCTCTTCATCTCCTGGTTAATACCTGAACCCACATCTTGACACTACTTGGTCTCAGTCTCCCTCTACAAATTTCACTTCCCCCCCCCCCCCCCTCCCCCCCACCCTTTGCCAGACTGACTATTTCTTGATGCTTCAGGACTTCTCCTTTCAACTAGTCCCTTCTTTTAGTCAAATTGTGCAATAAATTTATTTTCTCCTCAGTTTGATTTAACCTCTTCATTAGTTATATTATCTACACATCCAATCTTCAGCGTTCTTCTGTTGCGTCACATTTTAAAAACTTATGTTCTGTTCTTGTGTTAACTGTTTATTGGGCACATTTTACGTCTGTGCAAGGTTACACTCCAGACAAATATTTTCAGAAAAGACGTTATAACACATAAATTTATATTAGTTTTTAGCAAATCTGTATGAGAAAAAAGTCCTGATTTGTTGTTAATTTTTCCAGCTGTCTGTGATCACTGATTGAACAGCTTCTGGCCAGTCCCAAACAGTTTGGAGCTGGGGAGTCCTCTGCTCGTGCAAAATTTTCCACCCTAGGTGTACCTGAGACGGTTGGAAACTGCTGCTTGAATGAACTTTGTGTGTCTACTCTGGATTTCAGCCTCCACCTTTTATCTTGTGAGCTAATGTAACACCGAACTCTATACATACTCGTAACAACCTCCTACACCCTGCAGATAAACTTCAGACACGACAGTCCCATTTCACAAAAGAAAGGTCCCATTGTGTTGAAAGAAAGAATGCTTTCAAATTAACCAGCTAAAGTTACCATTCTATATCTCCATCTGTGCAACTGAAACTATTTTTAATAGTAATGCTTTGCTGTCCAATTAGAAGAAAACATTAGTGGATAAAAAACTTCGGTAAGCTCGTCTTTCAGAAAGTTGTTATGGGAGACGAGCCTCCTGGAAAGCCTGAAAAAATCTGAAGATATACCAGTGAACAAAAAGCTTTGAGTTCTTCAATTTTGTTGTTGCATGACTGTATCTCTTGTATTCTGGTCTATGGCATTTGCTTGTTCCTGTTTTACAATTAGCTGTAGTATTTATCTTTGGCAAATCTTTTATAAAGGCTAGGACCAGGCGTCAACTTCCTGCATCAGTGTAAAATTATATTATTTGATGTGTCAAACATGTGGAATAGTGTCTGATTAAAACTAGTTCTTAGATTCTTAAATCAATTTTTCCCCCTTTTTCTTCCTCACCTGCACAGTATACTTTCTAATGTAATTTAATAAATAACAGTTTGTCTTCTATTTTGAGTACCTTTACCCTACAACTGCTTTCATTCATAGTTATTGTAGTATGAATTTTGACAAGTATCATTTTAATCCACTTTCTGGTATGAAAGAGTCAGTAATAAACAATAACCAGTTGCATACTGTTTTGTGTAATACTCATTTAATCCCCTGGCCATTTTGGGTAAAGGTTCACATTGAAATAGAAGTAAAAATCAGTTGTGAATACAAATTTATGCAATGCGCCATGATATTTTAAAAACTGAAGAAACACTAAAACGAGTAATGACTCAAGTTGAAAGAGAAATGAAATAAAGAGTACTTAATGGTGAGTGAATAGTTTTGTATTTGCAGGCATTAGTGGTAGATGGTCAGCTAAACACGTCATTAAAATGTATGCTACATATTAATAAAGAATTTATCTTTTTCTGCATTTTTCCTGAAGATTTATTGCATCATAAATCAGCAACAAAGCTCCGTTGCAATCATGCACATATTACAACCAGTTTTTTGCAGATTGGTTTCCATTTAAATCAAAGAGTGGAGGTTTATTTATTTGCCATTAATATTTGTTTCTGTCTTGCACTGCATATATTCTGTCTTTAAGGTAAAAATAAAGTTCTCTCTTTTTGGTTGAACAAAAAATGCTGTAATGCCAACAAAGTTTTCTGTTTGTTTACTCTAGGAGGCCATCAAAGGTATCCCACCAGGTAGCACGTGCTGCACCTGGTTTGCATCTGATGTGTTCTGTAACAAACCAACAGTCTCATTCAGTCTCTGCAAACCCTGTGACATCTGCCAAAGATAATAAGAGAAATAACATTGCATGTTCTACTGATCCTCTTTATGGAACTATTCTCAACAGCAGCAGTTCTGTTAACAGCGCCATAGGTAATTCATATTATGTGGTGTATTCATATTTGTGATGTCCTCAGGAATACTACATAAAATTTGATTCTGCTTCAGTTTTCACTGCAGGTTAATGCTGTGTTGCCTTCACAGTATCATGTTTTTTTACTATTAGAGTAACATTTATGTTCTAGGAGACAGTGATGTTGAACTTCCATTAATTATGGCTAATTTGAAGTTACGTGATGTTGGAAGTGAAGTACCAGATGCTGTAATCCTGGAAAATATGGACTCTCAAAGAAGGATCACCAGAAGCTGTTCGAAGCCAACTGATTTTGCTACACAGAACAGACGATGCAGTTTGAAACCAGCCAAAATGGATGTGGCAGATATTGAGAGTTATTATTTGAATAAGAAATTTCAGAAACCACTTGCGAGACACCTGGAAACTATATATGAGGAGCCAGTAATTAGAAAAAATGGTTCATGTTGCATTCTTGGGCCTAAGAAACCAAGAAAAATAATATTTACGGGGATATCTAAAGCCAAAGAAAAGAAGAGGAAAGCAAATATTAAAAAACTGAGTAGAAACTTTGCGTCTAGAAGGGCCAGTTTCTCAGCAGATGATTTTTTAATGCATTTAACTGGCATAATGTTGGAAGATGTGAGCAAGACTGACATATGACCTTGAAATATTAGTAGCTGAAATGTAAACAGGATTAAAGTTCAAAATCAATTTAAGGATTGATTGAGAAGAAGCATGGACCTGTGGACGTATCTCACAAAAATATGAACAACAGTTATCTCCTGTAGTGCCAAAGTGCTACCAAATTTGTCATGTACCAAACTGTTTCATCTAGTGTTCAGAAGAGTTCCCTGAAGAAAGTGAATGGACAGATTGTTGTTTGTAACAACAGATTTCAGAGGCAGAAATCATAGACATGTGATGATTCGTTTGAAAAATCCTTGACTATGACGTCAACTGTATCAGTGTCAGAAATAAATTTGTTAAGTGGCTTAATGTTAAAAAAAGAAAACTTCTTGTGTGGTCTAGTGTTTCAGACCACCGTAAATTTGAACATATTAAATTCTAGCTGAATTTGCTGGGTAAAGGTCTGCTAGTAATCCTAGTACTTGCGTAATTGTAATTACCATAATAACGAGGAATTTTTCAAATGCCATAAGCTGAAATACATTGAAAGTATCACCTAAAATTAAAATATTGGTGTTGTATATTACTGTACAAATTAACTGGTTCTTCAAATATGTATACATTCACTATTTTCACCAATTTGGAATTTCTTTGTTGAAAAAATTATTCATTTTTCTTACATATCATCACTATGTAATATAAGTATTTATAATAACATTAATTTTCCCATATAATTTAATTCTGATTTTTGTCCTAAATATTCAGAATTGTACGTAACCTTTTGTGTGGTATTGATATTGAAATTTAATTGTAACTCATTATAAGTATAGTAAAACTAAATTTTAGTATAATTTATACTGGCGCAGATGTTATCCAACAGGGTAACGCTGTGCACATATTTTTTTTTTTTTTAATTTTTATTTTTTTTTCCCCCTTCACAATTCTGAAAGTAACATAATTAGGTACATCTAGCAACATAAAAATTTTGGCAGATTTAGGTGTACTTTGTAATTTAACAGAATCCTGTGTAAAACCCAAACCCCGTTAAGAATGTCTGTAAGAAAGAAAAAGATGCAAACATTTTAAAAATTATCATTATGTTTTCGCATTTGTTTCAATGTCCATGCATATGGTGCACACACAAATTTACATAAGAAGGTACAAATGAGATGAATAATAGCATAAAAGAATTCCCCCCCCCCCCCCCCTCAACTTCATTTGATTCATTGTCCATTTTCATGTAGCTAAATGAAAGATCATATTTTAAATGATTCACAAATATTTTTACAAATAAAAATAGTTGGTCCATGATAACAACCTACTTGGTCCACATCTGTTCACCATAGCCGATGTCTTAGGCCTTTTGGTTCCCTTTTTGCCTTCAACATTCAAACAGCAGTTCAAATTGTCTTAATCTGGTGTCTTCCATTAGTATAAGCTGTTCTGTTACCTGAGATACAAATTGTGAAAATATTTTTATTGCTGTATTACTTCAGAAAACTGGCATCTGACTAGTAAAACTGATAAGTGTTGTGGAGTGTAAAGAATGTGTGAAGTGGGTATGAATTACAGATTTCCTTACATCTTAAGTGCAAACTCATAGCAAAATTATAAGTTCCTTTTACATGGCATAAACATAAACACTCAATATGGTAATAAATATACATTTCATAAGGATAATAATTTCTACTAAGTGTAAAAGACAAGTTACATACTCAATGAGATTAATTTGCTTCATGTCAGATGAAGTATTAAATCAGTAACATTCCTTATAGGCAAATTGTCAAATCTAATACTTAATGTGAATTTTAAACTATGGTTTAGACAAAGCCAGAATTTGCAAATTTTACATCTCCCCCCCCCCTCCCCCCCAATCCTCCTCAGACTAATGTATTTCAGTGTATAGCTGTGCAGAACCTCACAACTATTATATTTCAAAATAATCATTTGGGGAGAACGAATGATACGTAGAAATAAGAAAGCTTGAAAGAATTACTAAATATATTAATAATATTGGGGTTGCAAAATAGAGATTTATGATACTTCATGAGTGCTTACTTTAAACTGAAGAAGTACATAAGAAAGGCCCAAAAAAAATCAACTGTATATGGGTTGAAGAAAAAATTCCGCACTGGGATGTTGGCATGCAATCCCTCATCCAGATCAAGACAAAAGTTTATCAAGCAAAATCAGATGGTAGGTGCACCAGATAACCAAGCTGCTGTTGTTGCTCAGTTGTGTGGTACCCTCAAAAGCACCATCCCAATGAGAATGTTTTTCATCGCCTGGAGCAATGCCTTTGGGAAACCAGTAATCTTCAGCCACAAGTAATGGACAGAGATTGCTCAAGAAGTAGACATACCGCACAAAAACAGGACGTGATTCTTGAAACCGTTCACCAATCACCTCAGTGAAGTATCCATGATATTGCAATGTAGTTCCAGATGTCTCAAAGACTGGTTGTTATAGTGTTGCATGATGAAGAACTGGGTCCATATCATTACACATTCGGTAACTCAGCACCAGCGGCCAGAAGATTGCATTCTACAAGTACAGTTTTGTGAATGAGTTGTGCACCAAGTGGAGGATAGCAGACCTTTTAGAAATAATGTGTTACGGACTGACGCTTAAATCTATACTCGATTCAGCACCAGTGGCCAGAAGATTGCATTCTACAAGTACAGTTTTGTGAATGAGTTGTGCACCAAGTGGAGGATAGCAGACCTTTTAGAAATAATGTGTTATTGACTGACGCTTAAATCTATACTCGATGTTAACAAATTTCTCTTCTTCAGAAACGCTTTCCTTGCCATTGCCAGTCTACATTTTATATCCTCTCTACTTCGACCATCATCAGTTATTTTGCTCCCCAAATAGCAAAACTCCTTTACTACTTTAAGTGTGCCATTTCCTAATCTAATTCCCGCAGCATCACCCGTCTTAATTCAACTACATTCCATTATCCTCGTTTTGATTTTGTTGATGTTCATCTTATACCCTCCTTTCAAGACACTGTTCATTCCGTTCAACTGCTCTTCCAAGTCCTTTGCTGTCTCTGACAGAATTACAATGCCATCGGCGAACCTCAAAGTTTTTATTTCTTCTCCATGGATTTTAATACCTACTCCGAAATTTTCTTTTGTTTCCTTTACTGCTTGCTCAATATACAGATTGAATAGCATCAGGGAGAGGCTACAACCCTGTCTCACTCCCTTCCCAACCACTGCTTCCCTTTCGTGTCCTTCGACTCTTATAACTGCCATATGGTTTCTGTACAAAGTGTAAATAGTCTTTTGCTCCCTGTATTTTACCCCTGCCACCTTCAGAATTTGAAAGAGAGTATTCCAGTCAACATTGTCAAAAACTTTCTCTAAGTCTACAAATGCTAGAAATGTAGGTTTGCCTTTCCTTAAACTATTCTCTAAGATAAGTCGTAGGGTCAGTATTGCCTCACGTGTTCCAACATTTCTACGGAATCCAAACTGATCTTCCCCGAGGTCAGCTTCTACCAGTTTTTCCATTCGTCTGTAAAGAATACGCGTTAGTATTTTGCAGCTGTGACTTATTAAACTGATAGTTCGGTAATTTTCACATCTGTCAACACCTGATTTCTTTGGGATTGGAATTATTATATTCTTCTTGAAGTCTGAGGGAATTTCGCCTTCTCATACATTTTGCTCACCAGATAGTAGAGTTTTGTCAGGACTGGCTCTCTCAAGGCTGTCAGTAGTTCTAATGGAATGTTGTCTACTCCCGGGGCCTTGTTTCAACTTAGGTCTTTCAGTGCTCTGTCAAACTCTTCACGCAGTATCATATCTCCCATTTCATCTTCATCTACATCCTCTTCCATTTCCATAACATTGTCCTCAAGAACATCACCCTTGTATAGACCCTCTATATACTCCTTCCACCTTTCTGCTGTCCCTTCTTTGCTTAGAACTGGGTTTCCATCTGAGCTCTTGATATTCATGCAAGTGGTTCTCTTTTCTCCAAAGGTCTCTCTAATTTTCCTGTAGATCACATAACTAATGAGGAGGTATTGAATAGAATTGAGGAGAACAGGAGTTTGTGGCACAACTTAACTAGAAGAAGGGATCGGTTGGTAGGACATGTTCTGAGGCATCAAGGGATCACCAATTTAGTACTGGAGGGCAGCGTGGAGGGTAAAAATCATAGAAGGAGACCAGAGATGAATACACTAAGCAGATTCAGAAGGATGTAGGCTGCAGTAGGTACTGGGAGATGAAGAAACTTGCACAGGATAGAGTAGCATGGAGAGCTGCATCAAACCAGTCTCAGGACTGAAGACCACAACAACAACAACATGGACTAACAAATCTAGCTTAACTCCTGAAGCTATTTACAACCTCTACAACAGCTGTTGTTGGTTGGAACAGGGCCCATATCAACAGCGAATGTAGCTTTCGGGCATGCTTTGTCATAAATCTGTGGGCTGGAATTCTGGGAGTTTTTCTTTTGGGCCCTTACCTATTGCCGGACATGTACACTTTGCTTGCCCATTAAAAATGTTTCAGTTGGTGTACGGCGGCACCTACAGTTTCAGTATGATGGTGCACCTCCACAATTCAGAATGAATATGCATAACTATGTAAATGAAGTGTTCCTGGGGAAATGGATTGGTCAGGGAGGTCCAGTGTTCTGGCCTCCTGGTTCCCCAGACCTTAATCTGCTAGATTTTCATTTTTGGGGACACACAAAGGAATAAGTTTATAATACTCAACCCACAAATGTGCATGTCGCTTCAGCAATGCTGGATGCAGATATGTTGTGTACAGTCCAGCAAAGTTTGAACCAGCGAGCGGTGAAGTGTTTGCAGATGCGATGTGGTTGCTTTGAACATCTCCTCTAAAGTGAACGTTGCTCATATGTGTACGTACCCGCTCTGTGAAGATACGCCAGATGTTAAACATCATGGACAAAACAAACTGGTTGTTTATGTGTGGGAAGTTTATATTTTGTCTTAATGTTTAAATAAAGATAACAGTAACAGAAAGAATTACACAAGATATCACTTTGTGTGGGGAGTCTCTACAATTGCAATCAAAAGGTTGAATTGGAACAACCTTGGAATCTTTCTCAAATAAAATTCAAAAAGAAATTCTTTCTAGGCACTTTAAATGTAAATTCTCTACTCAAGACTGGTAAACCAAAAGCTAGAAATACTTTTAGAGCAAACAAAATACAGATTTAAGCAGTTCAAGAAGAAAGGTTCCTAGATGAAATTGTAGTAGATACTTGTAATTACAGAATCTTCAAAGGCAAACCAGCAATCAAAATTATGAATCGGATTCCGTTACTGGATACAGCTTTCTGTGCTCGTAAAAGTATAATAGGAAATGCAACAGAATTTAAATTCACCTCGGAGAGAATAACTTTCCTATCAATTAAATGCAAAAACAATATATACATACTTGTTAATTGCCATGCACCAATAAATGAAGACAACAGGAAAAATCCACAAAAAACAGAGGAATTTTGGGATGTTTTAGAAACTGAAAGATCCAAAGGTGAACACCATAGGCAACTCCAATGCACAAATAGGCAGAGAAAAGAAATTTACAAATGTAGTAGAAGAACCATCACAAATGGTATGAGGCTAATCAATTTGTGTCGAAGCTCTCACCTGAAACTAATGTCAATCTTCTTTAGGAAACCTCCAAGAAAAGCTAAAACATGGATACCTTCCAACCCTATGTTAGGAGAATTTCAGTTGGAACATGTGGCTATTTTGCAAAAAAAAAGTGCAATGGAAGATATGAATATGAAAGTAGTAAGGAATGGTGAATTTGGTTCTAGTCATTACCTCTCTAAAACTAAAGTCAGACTCCTACCTAATAAAGAACAAAGAAAACCACAAAGGTTAATAAAATATGGTACAGACTAATTTGCTATAATGAAAGAATCAATTAAAAACTATCAAGCCATAATTAAAGTGGCTAAACATGGCAACTGGCAAGAAATATCCACCAAAAACATTTGGATCAATAAAAAATAAAAGGAACATTTGGGGGAATGAAATATGAAAAGAAGCCATAGCAAAGAGGACTAAAATGGAAATGCTCAAAAAAACTAAAGAGCATGATCAATTTATACAACAAAGAAAGGAAACAGCCAGGTTAATCATAAATACCAAACAAGCCTTTGAAAAGGAGAGACTTTTAGAAATAAACAAAAACTTTGTGAAACATAATATCCGTGACATTTCAAAAACAGAAAAAATCAAAATTGGAATAAGCAATACTGAAAATTGTGAAATACTAGCAACATATTTTCATCAACTTCTGAACTGTCCTGAACCAAGTCATAAATTGGAATTCTCAGATATTGCTGAAAATTTGTAAGATGATTTACCACTCGCTATAAAAGAAATTGAAGAAGTAATTAAAACCCTCAAAAACAACAAAGCTAATCAAGAAGATTCTATTACATGGCCCTTGCCAAATATAGCAAATGAGCTAAATTTACTCTTGGAGGAAATCTGGAAAACAGAAAAAATCTCAGAGGAATGGAAAGTTGCCTTGATACATTCATTCCACAGAAAAGATAATAAACAGGATGTGAACAGCTACAGAGGAATGTCTTTACTGCCAGTAGTGTATAAAGTATTTTCCAGGATTTTATTAAACAGAATAGAAACAACACAAGACAGTTATTTAGGTGAATATCAAGGTGGTTTTAGGAAAGAAGGTCGTGCTCAGAACAAATATTTAATCTCAAGTCAGTAATTTGCCACAGATTACTTAATTGAAAGGACAGTGTAGTTTTTGTTGTGGATTTCAAAAAGGCTTTTTGATTCTGTTAGCAGAGAAACTATAGATAAAATAGTTAAAGAATTTGGCATAAAGTCTAAACTGGCAGACCTAATATGTGAAACACTTAGAGGTACAGTGTGCAAAGTAAAATTTATGGGAGAAATTTCACAGCCTTTCAAAATAAAAACAGGTGTACAACAAGGTGACAGCCTATCCCCAATTCTTTTTAATAGTGTTTTAGAGAAAACAGTGAGACTTTAGAATAAAAAACATACTGAACTCAGTGTTTTGACAATAAGGTTGGAAAGAGGAAGCAAAATGACCGAAATCGACTGTCTTGCATTTTCAAATGATTTTGCTATACTTTCGAAAAATGTAGCATCTACTATAACACAAATAATCTCCTGAAAGAAATAGCCAGCAGAACTGGCCTAAGAATTTCTGCAGAAAAAAAAAAACAAGATTTTTAACGAACATTAAGGATGCTCCAAAATTCCTGAAAACATATTGGCCAGATAGAGAGGGTTAAAAAATTGAAATATCTAGGAGAGATAATCCAAGAAAATGCTATCCAAAAATCTTACAGTAGAGGAAAAGTTGCATAAAATAGGGAGAAATCTCTACAGAAAATGTGCATGTCCAACAATGCATAAATAAGGAATTACAGCACACTGATGAAACCCGAATGCCTTTGTGCAAGCAAATGCCTGGCATGAAATTATAATTTGGATAAATTAGCAGTATTAGAAAGATGAATTATAAGGAAAATATTAGGACTACAAAGCGCAATGAAAGGTTGGAAATCATGAAGTAATGCTGAAATACGGAAAAATATAGAAAATATTTCAAACATAACGAGAAAAAGACGACTAATGTTTTTTTGGGCATTTATTTTTAAAGCAAGACAGTAGATTAACTAAAAGATTTTCAAATATTTGTGGGCTAAGGAATCCACCACAAGCTGGTTTAACAAAGTAAAAAAGAATTTAGAAAGAAACAATTAAAAGCAGAAGGTATAAACAACAGAGAAGCCTTTTGGGAGAGAATATTGAAAATGGAAAATTTCCCAGGCAGAGCAGCTGAAAAGACAATTTCAGGATGGCCTGAAGACGGAAAGAAAAAACATAAACAGATGAAAGAAGAAAACGAAAGATCAAAGAATGAAGAATTGATACTGGAATGTGATTCTCAATGGCCTATCCACAGTAAAAAAATAATGATACTAATGAATGTTTGGTGCAACCGTGGCTCAAACAAGGATTAGTCTGAATATCTGATCCCTAGAGCATTACCTCATCTCACCGAGCTAATGGGGCAGTTATGGTGCAGCACAGAGTTCATGCTACCTGTTCTTCGCCATACAGCACACAGATACGGCATTGCCAGAACCTCATTTTTTAAATCGCATTTCTGTAATACCTATTAACGGAACTAGGTTTTGCTATATATTCCTTTGTCTTGAATTAGGATGAGGAATCGCATACTGCCCACCAAGTGTGATTTGCAGCCATCCGTTGGTATTTGGGTGAAACGGGTGACTTCACAGGGTGTTAACATGACAGAGGTCATATGCATACCACAATTGGAAAAGGATGTACTAGAGAGGTTTGTGCTGAGCCATCCACAAGCACCCCTGCTCTGGCGCGCACAAAGAAAAGATCCCACTCATAGGTTTGGTGGGTGCTGCATGAGGTGGTTAGGCACCCATGCCTTCAGTAAACAAAGACGCTGTTGGCCCGCAGTTTTGCTCCAAATATAGAATTCAGACAGTGGTTCCTGCGGCGTTGTGCCAGGCGGCCATATTATGCTGCATATGTGGTGTTGTTCCCAAATGAGGTATCCTTCACCCATGAGCTTATGTTCAACACCCACAGTTGCCATGTGTGGGTGAAGGCGAACACTCATGCCACACACAAACGAGGTCATCAGGAAATGTAAGGGTTGACGTGGTCAACGGTTAGTTGATTGGCCCCTAGATGCTTCCCTGTCTCCTCATAGGCGACAGTTACATAACGTTCATCTATGAAGTGCTGTTGGAATTACTGGAAGAGATGCCACTTCCAGTCTGTTGACATGTGATTCTAGCACGATGGGGCATCCATGTACTTCAGTCGAGCTGCCAGAATGCAGATTGTTTAAGAGATCACTGAACTGGTCGAGGTGGCCCTGTAATGTGGCTGTCGTAGTCCTCTGACCTTGACCTCAACCTACTAGACTTTGCCCTGTGGGTCCCTCTGAAGAATGTGGTGTGCGAAGCCCTGGTAAAAGCAGTGGAAGACCAGGTGGTGAGGCTACAAGCAGCATATGAGGTTGTTTGCACCACTCCTGGATCTTTGAGTGAGTGCAGCAGTCTGCAATATTCAGATATCAGGCATGCTGCGATGCTGGAGACAGGCATTTGATCACCTACTGTAATTGTGTTTGCGTAGTCTGATAAACTAATTTAAACAAGTGAAGAAAGCAGTGTCGATCACAATGGGACATTTAGTTTTTAATGTGTGTTTTACATATTATTTATTTGTACAATTTATTTAATTTCTTGTACCAGTGGAATTAATGGTAAAAGTAATTATGGATTCTGTTTTGTCTGATGCCTGGCACAGTGTCTGCATGTACGGTTCCTTCCTTTTTGCTGGCAGTCATGGTTCCTGACCTTTAAATTCAATAAAGATGCTAATATTTCTGAACGCCAGCTGTTATTCGTGAAATGCAGCCAGTTGCTGCACATTTTATTGGAGTAGACGGCGATGGCTGCTGTCCCCATAATTTCAACGCTGTCATTCTCTGTCTGTTACATCCCGTACACTATAATACAAAACATTGGCGATTGTATAGTGGGTTCTGGGAGACAATACACTGCAGATAGAAGCCAATGTCTGACACTGTCAGCCACCAAGGCAACTGAACATTATGAGACAAGGCCGGTCTATGCAGCAGCTAGATCGATATGATCCACTGGTGATTGTGGAAATCTGTCGCAATCATCAAATGTCATTGGTATGTGTCATAGGTAGGAGGGTGGTTTGAAAAATTGTCAGAATGGAGTAGAAAAAAAGTACTTACATCACTGAAACTTTTTTTTTTTTCAGTGTAATCTCCTTGTACAGTAATGCACTTGGTCCAACGATGTTCAAGTGCCTTGATCCCATCTCGAAAATGACTTTCCTCCAGGCTTGCAAAATAGTTGTCAACTCCGGCTAACAATTCTTTGTTTGAGGTGAATCTTCGTCCACCAAAAAAAAAAAAAAAAAAAAAAAAAAAAATTCAGTTTACGGAGGAGATGGAAATCTGACGGAACCATATCAGGTGAATAAGGTGGGTGTGGCAACAATTCATACCTTAGTTTATGTAATTTTGCCATGGCAATGGCATGTGTGCGGGCGCACATTGTCTTGATGGAAGATAACTCTCTTCCTTGCTAAACCTGCCCTTTTTTCACGTATCTTTTGTTGCAATTTGTCCAGGAGGTTAGCATAGTATTCTCCAGTAATTGTTTGTCAACTGGGGAGATAACCTACAAACAGAATCCCCTTTGCATCCCAGAACACTGATGCCATGGCCTTTCCTGCCGAAGGAATTGTCTTTGCTTTATTGGTGGTGGAGAATTGGCTTGTTTCCACTGCTTTGACTGTTGTTTTGTCTCTGGGGTATAGTAATGCACCCAAGTATCATCTGTGGTCACAATCCGACACAAAAAATCTTGTTTGTTTCTCCTAAACTGGGCCAAACATTGATCCAGTATGTCCATTCTCATGCGTTTTTGATCCAGCACCAAGAGTCATGGCACCCGTCTTGCAGATAATTTTTTCATCTCTAATTCTTCAGTTAAAATATGATATTCCCCTTCAGATGACATCTGGCAGGCATGAGCAATTTCATGCACTTTCAATTTTTGTGCACTTTTGCAATGATTTCTGGAGTAGTGACAGATCTTGGCCGACCACTGTGTGGATCATCATCTAAGCTCTCCTGATCAAATTAAAATTCATTTGTGCACTTGGCAACAGTTGAATATAAAGGACCAGAGTCCCCCAGTGTATTGTGGAAATTGGTATGAATGTCCTTTGCTTTCACACCTTTCTGTACGAATTACTTAATCACTGCTCCAATCTCGATTTTTTTCCATCTTCGCAAATCACTACGTGGGAACAACAACAGAGCTACGTCACCACCCCAGCTCTCTTCCTAGACTGCTGATGTGGCACTTGTTTACAGGCAAAAGAAAAGAGGAGTAATCTACTAAATAACAGACTCATATCACTAATGTTGATTTGCATTAGGATTTTGGAACATATATTGTGTTTGAATATTATGAATTATCTCAAAGATAATGACTCATTGATAAATAGCCAACATAGATTCAGAAATATCGACGTTTTAAAACACAGCTAGCTCTTTAGTCACACAAAGTAATAAGTGCTGTCGACTGGGGATCTCAAATTGATTCCATATTTGTAGATTTCCAGAAGACTTTTTGAAACAGTTCCTCACAAGCATTTTCTAATCATATTGTGTGCCTATGGAGTATTGTCTCAGTTGTGCACCTGGATGTGTGGTTTCCTGTCGGAAAGGTCACAGTTCATAGTAATTGATGGAAAATCGTCAAGTAAAACAGAAGTGATATCTGACATTCCTCAAGGAAGTGTTATAGACCACCTGCTGTTGCCGATCTACATTAACAATTTAAGAGAGAATCTGAGCAGTCCTCTTAGATTGTTTGTAGATGATGCTATCATTTACAGTCTTGCAAATCATTTACTGTCATGTAAAGTGATCAGATGATCAAAATGAACTGCAAAATGATTTAGGCTACCTATCCATATGATGCAAAAGGTGGCAACTGACCTTAAATAATAAAAATTGTTATGTCATCCGCATGAGTAGTAAAAGGCATCTACTAAATTTTGGTTACATGATAATTCACGCAGATCTAAGGGCTGTGAAGTCTACTGAATACTTAGGAATTACATTTACAAATAACTTAAATTGGAATGCTCACATAGATAATGCGGTGGGAAAGCAAACAAAAGACTGTGATTTAATAGTAAAACATTTAGAAGATTAGGATTACTAAAGAGACTATCTACAACTATACTTGTCTGTCATCTTTTAGAGTATTCTGCATGGCGTGGGATCCTTACCAGATAGGACTGACAGAGGACATCATTTAAAAGTTCAAAGAAGGGCAGCTCATTTTGTATTATTGGGAAACAGGAAAGTGCATGCCACAGATATCGCATGTGAATTGGGGTGGCAGTCATTAAAGCAAAAGCATTTTGCTGGAGCAGGTTCTTAAAATTTCAATCATCAACTTTCTCCTCCGAATGTGAAAATATTTTGTTAGAGCCCTCGTACATAGGGAGAAATGATCATTGTAATAAAATAAGAGAAATCAGAGCTTGTACGGAAATATTGAAGTGTTTGTTTTTCCTCAAATGCTGTAGGGGAGTGGAATGGTAGATAAATAGGTTGAGGGTGGTTCTCTGAACCCTCTGCCAGCATTTAATTGTGAATTACAGACTAGTCATGCAGATATAGATAATGTAGATAGGCTTTCAATGTTGTGCACTGATTCTCTAATTTTATACATTGCTCAAATACTTTCGTGGCGCTTTGGAGTGACCCCTTTAAAATAACACTTTACCAGTCTTCTTAATATGTATTTTGGTAACCAGGTTGATAAGAAGTTACAACAATACTCTCTTATTACTCCCCAGTTTTGGGTTTTATTAATGAACAAAATCGCCGCAGTGTTCCATAACAATTACGGGCTGAAGTTTCCTGCTGATGGAACCAATATGATTTTCTGTGTTTCTGAGCATACAGGTTGTGTACGCTGTTTGGAGTCTGGTGTATGCTGAATCAAATGTTTTTCTTGTTGTGATCTTCCATCTGAAGATTGGTTTCACGGAGTTGCCCATGCTAGCCTATCCTGTGTGACCCTCTTCACCTCTGAATAACTACTGCAGCATACAATAACTTGAACTTGCTTACTGCAGTCATTTTTTGGTCTCCTACAGTTGTTACCCCCATTATATTCACAGATGACCACATATTGTGGAAATTGCATATTGTAACGTAGGATGCAATAGTAACGTACGGAAAGTTTCTGTTGAAAATTACAAATTATTTAGGAATAAAGGAGATGACTCACCAAAAGGCAGAAGCACTGTCTCATGGATAGGCACACGAACAAAAGGTATGTAGAATGAGATTTTCACTGTGCAGTGGAGTGTGCACTGATATGAAACTTCCTGGCAGATTAAAACTGTGTGCCGGACCAAGAGTCGAACTTGGGACCTTTGCCTTTCATGGGCAAGTGCTCTACCATCTGAGCTATCCATGCACGACTCACGACCCGTCCTCACAGCTTTACTTCCACCAGTACCTCATCTTCTACCTTCCAAACTAAAAGGTACGTTGCTTGGCGAACTTCCAGAATGCACTTTCTTTTTCTAGCTGTAGGGAAAACACACACACACACACACACACACACACACACACACATATATTCGCATGCATGTCTCCTTATGTTGTGGTCGCTCAACTGCCAGCTCTTTACTGGCCCACGGTGAGTGTTCTGGAGTGAGGTGGGGCTTTAGAGTGGGGTAGGATGGAGTGGGTTGAGGCAATTTTATAAGGGATTGAGAGAGATGGGAGGCAGGGAGGGGTTTGGAGGGAAGCATTTAGTGGCTCGTGGGAGAGTGGGGAGCCATCTGTGGGCTAGCTAGGGGTGCAGGTAGAGGGGTCAGGCGACAGACAGCTGGGCACTCATAGACTAGGGTGTGACGTGAGATAACAGCACACAACTAGCTGATTGGGGAGAGGGGGGGGAGGTGCATGTGTGTGGGTGGGGGGGGGAGGGGAGCTGGGAGTTAACTTGGATTTAGGCCAGGAAGCAAAGGATGTGCTGTAAGTATGGCTACGAAAGTTGAGTATTCTTAAATAAGATCAGCTGGTGCCAATGTATTGGAAAGTAACTGGCACACAAAGTGCATTTGTGGCTCCTTTTTCTTTATGAATTTTAAATAGTCTGCAGAGCAAATTGAATTAGGAGGATCAGGCTTTTGTGTGGGTCTAGGAAAGTAAATTGTAGAGCCAGATAAAAGGCGCGCAAGACAGGAGGGGTACTACTGCTCATCACTGCTGTATCGTGCTACTAGTACGTGTCAGTGTGAGTGCACCGAGAGTGGTGTTGCCGTACATGCGTCTTTAAATTGGTCACCGACTGATCATTGCAGGCTGGCTGCTGGAGGCCGTCTCTGGGAGCCAAGCGTGCGGCGCGGTCCCTGACGTGCCATCTGCTGGCGACTCGCACATATATAAGTGTGGAACAGTGCTGACTGACTCTCTGTGTGATTCTAGTTTGTAATGTGCACATCAGTGTTCTGTGTCTTGTTGAGTCCTTAGAGGCATATTGTTCGGAGGTTATTATTAAAGCCATATTTGTGCGACTTGGATCACACTTCAGTATTACTTGGTTAGTACATCACCACAAACATATGGACCGGGAATGTACATGCTTTGACAGTTTGCTACGTCTCTCTCTTCTAGGACTGACATGGTAGCTGCCTTGCATTTCTTAATGACTCTGACCTTGTCAACCACAAACTGAATCTTAGTACAGTCATGATTTCCCTGAAGAGATTACATGACAGCAGAGACTTGTAAAATTGTGTTACCCATTTCTCTAGCCAGTGAAGATTCATTCTATACCTTCAGATACAGTGTCATGTAGGAGTAGAACAGCAAGAAATACGTAGCTCCTCTAACAGTAATGACAGTTTATCACCTCCCAACACTACATGTGCCAATGTTTCAGTGCATTTTTGAATATGTTTGTTAACAGATTCATCAATACAACAAAAATTTACGATCTCAGTAGCATCTTATTTCTTAACTCATACTTTACTATTCATCAGAATCTTCATCGCTGCTCTTTGATTCGTCAGACCTCCCTGCTGTACTTTGTTTTATTTCATAGTCAGAATTAGTTGAAATACCACCTACCGTATTTACTCAAATCTAAGCCGCACTCAAACCTGAAAAATGAGACTCGCAAAAAAAAAAAAAAAAAATAATTCTGACTCTAAGCCGCACCTGAAATTTGAGACTCGAAATTCAAGGGGAGAGAAAAGTTTTAGGCTGCACCTCCATATCGAAACAAAGTTGGTCCATTGTAATATGAGACACAATTTAGGTCGAATGAATGACGATACAGCTACAGTAGTTTGGTTCGAGTCATAAGCTTAGCAGTTAAGCTTTACCAGGTAGCCATTGCTATGCGTCAGGCGCTCCATCCGTATTTATTCTGGTACCCTTCCTTTTTCATGTGCTTCATCTGGTTTGAATCGATTGCTTATTTTGCTTTGATCTGATAAGTGCCGTTTTCCTTGTTATAGGCATTTATGTCACTCTAAGCTGAAAATGCATTACTGTACTGTGTCATGCATTGTTTGTCGCATTCTGATAGTGCGTGTTTGCGGCCTGTCGTCGCTCGCGGCATGGCTTGCTTTTGTGCACGCTACCGCCGCTTACAATTAAAAAAGAGAGAGAGAGAGAGAGAGAGAGAGAGAGAGAGAGAGAGAGAGAGAGAAATCGTCTCATTAGCGAAACAATGGCAAGAGACTACTATTTGTTGTTACTTACACTGCTGCTTTCTTTGATAATGATCAACAAGAACCAAATAATAGACTGCGTATGATAGAACATGTTCTGAACGAGAGTTAGGCGAAAATTTTTCTCCATTTGAAAATCTTTGCAGCCGCTTCTTTAGTACATCAAATTCTGCACAGAAATTAGAGTCATCTTAGATTTTAAAAATCTAGTCAGTTGCCGTGCTTCATTTCTGACTGTATCACTATTAGGCATAAGAATAATACGAATATAAACATGACACAATACGTATATTCTTCCGCGTTTGCTGTTGTCTCACTCTAGTTTCGTAGTTTATTAGGCAGACAGGATTTAAATAAGATAGCAGCAAACACGAAAGAATACGTGGCAAAATGTTTATATTCGTATTACTCTTATGGTGAAGAGAATACTGCATGTGATGCACATTTCATCAGGTTCCTATTAGCAACCATCTCTTCTCACAGGTAGGAAAAAATTCAGAACGTAGAGTTGGTCAATATTGACAAACATCCCAAACAGTCTTGCCAGTCGGGTTTTCGTAATACATTGAAGTTCTGCTACATTCGAAGATGAACAATACGGAATTTGTATTTACTTCGTTGGATAATGTATGAAAATCGTCTTCCACCTTTTTTTTAAATTTATTTACTGACACAGAGGTTTTGGCACCAGTATTTATCTTTGTGCCTACGAAGCATGCCTGTGTAGTGCTACATATATTCGATGGCAGAAGTTAGTTGTGGCAGCACCTACCGACATTTTTCAGAACTTCCACTTGCTTTGCACTCGATTCTAAGCCGCAGGCGGTTGTTTGGATTACAAAAACCAGAAAAAAAGTGCGGCTTAGATTTGAGTAAATACGGTACATCCTCTCCTTTGGATTCAACTTCTTCAGTATTATCTTTCAAGTCAACACCTGCTAATCTGTGAGACCGAAATGATGAGCCATACTACTCTATTTCACTGTGCCTGTTTGTTTCATTTGTATAACATTTTATTCCATCATAGATGCTGCACTTACAGTTTCATATATGCATTGCAGCAGCAGACACAATAAAAGTAGCAATCAGCAGTGCTTAGTTTGTTGAATGGGTAAAAAATATGCCATTGTCCCAGTTCCACATATCCCCAAAATTTGATTCTGCCAAATTCTGTACACTCTGAAATCGAATGTATAATCCAAAGATGAAAGTGAACAAGTTTGATGCAGTATTGCTAAGATTGTTTATTACTCATCTTGCTGAATGAAGTGCATACCGTGTCCTTTCTGAAAGGTTTGCAGAAGTAATGCACATACCAGTTTTCTAAAAACTTACATTGAGATTGTGCTCTCCTTCTCTTGTACAAATTAGTAGAGCCCTTCGGATTACTCCACAATATGCCTCTTGGCAAGATGGTAACGACAGTATTATGAAAAGGATAGATTGGCACTCACTGTATAGTGTAGATGTTGTGTTGCAGGCAGGAGGGGGGGCAAAAAAAAAAAAAAAAAAAAACCACCTATTAAACACGTAAGCTTTTGACAATTTCTTTTTTCTTATTGGAGAAAAGTAAAACCATATGGGGGCCAGACGTAGATTGTAAATGAATATGGAATAGAGTATTTTTATTCTCCCTGTATGCAGTGTCAATAACGTCACCTCACACACTTCATTTCTGGCAGCACCTCCTTCTCAACACGACTGTCCCCCACCACCTCACCATAGTCTTCAAGTTATATCCTGTAGCACTTCTGGGTGGACAAATAGATGAAGGATGTAGTTTAAAACAGTATAACTAAACTTAAAAGTCAAACTGCCCTTTTATAGAGACTGCCATCATTATTTAAACATACTAAACAACATCAAAACAGTCAAAAGAAATTTTTTTTCAAAAGAGCAGAAAATTGTAGTGAAATTCATGAAAGGATTGTTTTAAATTGTTATATCTTAAATCAATAAGTATGTCACCATTTCCCAGGATTTTCTGGCTTAATTAAGACTAGGTCATGCCACCACAGTGGTCAGACAGTGGACTTGCCTTCGAGAGGACAACGGACCCGAGTCCCATCGGGCCACCAAAATTTGGGTTTTCCTTGATTTCCCTAAATGATTTAAGACAAATGCTGGGATGGTTCCTTTGAAAAAGATGACATTCGGCTGAGGAAGCTAATTTCTGTGGCAGGTCTGATGACACAGTGCTGGTGGAAGCACGAGTATTTCAGAGCGCACCATTCATTGCACATTGTTAAACATAGGGCTCTGCTGCAGACAACCCCTGTATGTTCTCATGTTGACAACACTGTTGAATTACAATTTCTGTGGCTCAGGAGCATTGAGATTGGGCAGTGAATCAATAGAAATGTGTCATCTGGTTGAATCATTCGTGTTTCGCATTACACATGCTTGACGGTTTTATGTACATACACTGTCAACAGAGTGAATTGGTGCTTGAAAGGTGCACTTTGCTACAGACTTAGGCCAGTGGGAGCAATATTATGCTATGGAGGACATTCACTTGGTCTTCTGTGGGTCCTGTGGTAGTAACTGAAGGCTCCATAACAGCTTTGTTCTGTGTGAACATTATTGTGCACTGTCCGCACCCTGTCCTTAATGAAGGTGACTTGTTTCAACAATATGACTTTCAGTGTCACGAGGCCAGAATCAAATTCACCCCTTCTGAATCTGATGGAATACATCTGCGATGCTATCAGATACCAGTTCTGCACCCAGAAACCACTGATCTCCAATTTATGGGAATTACATGACCTGTGCTTAGACATGCGGTGCTGCATAATGCTGGGAACATACCTCACATAATGCTGCAAATATACCTGAAATTTGTTGAACTTGTCCCACACAAAATCACTGCTGTATTGTGTTCCAACAGTGGACAAACACATTATCAAACAGGAGGTCATAGTGTTTTGTCTCATCAGTTTATATATTCAATGCTTGAATGAAAGGTGTGCTCTTTTCCTTTTTTCTGCCATTGCGTGTATGTGTAAAGCAGGATGTTCTACCATTTGGGCTTGTTTATATGAAGGCTGTCAGTATTACCGCCTGCACAGATACTAAATGCTCCTTTTGTGAGGACCTTTTATATTGAGAACACTTTTAACTTTGTTTCACAAATGGCAGCACAGTTTCAAGAAAGCTTCTTAATTTAATGTAATGTAAATAGCAAAAGATGTGTGCGTTGGAGTGGGGAAAAAGATTGGAGATGTATGTAGTTTAATTTTTGTAAATTGTTAAGAAGGTTAACAGCTTGGCATGCTAAGATAAATTCCCACATTCTCTAAAAAGAGAGAAAAAGATTAATTTAACAGAATCAGTGAGGTATACAAATATAACGACAGACTTGTAGAACCATTATTTTGTAGGTTACATTAGATTAGATTCAGCTTTTGTTCCAAGACCCAAAACATGAGATGATTCTCATGGGTGAGTAACATGCCAGAAAGTATAACATAAAAAATATAAAACATTTGAATACCCTGATCATTTGTCAGGAGATTGTCAAACTAGGTGAATACAATACAAACTGGAACTACTAATATTTTCAGAATTGATACGCTGTCAGACTGAAACATTGTTATGCACTATTAATAAATTTATCAAACAAAAAGTACATAATCTTGACTGTTATGACAAAGTGCTCTCAGAACTGAAATCTAACAGACATTCTTATTTAAGCTGGCCTAACAGCCACTGTTAAGATATTCATCTATAGAGTAGGATGAGTTGCCTATCAAAAAGTCTTTCAAACTCTGTTTAAACCATGCTTTATCTGATACCAAGTTTTTAATGGTGTCTTTCTTCCACAGATAAATTGTGTTGTAATGCGAGGTTTTAATGAAGATGAAGTGTGCAGTTTTGTGGAGTTAACAAAAGAGAAAAATGTTGATGTAAGATTTATCGAGTACATGCCTTTCAGCGGCAACAAATGGAATGATGGGAAGATGGTCTCATTTAGTGAAATGCTCCAAATAATTAGAAAGCAGTGGCCTGATTTTGAACCTCTTCCCAATGGGCCCAATGATACCTCAAAGGTACGTGCAGTATTACATATGAACATACATTGAAAATAATTTAATGTTTGTGACTTACTACCAATCACAAGAATACTTCACATCTGCTGGTGGTATGAGAGATGGACTGGTTTAGTTACATATTTCTCATCCCAT
Source organism: Schistocerca cancellata (assembly GCF_023864275.1). NCBI lineage: Eukaryota > Metazoa > Arthropoda > Insecta > Orthoptera > Acrididae > Schistocerca > Schistocerca cancellata. The sequence goes on along the minus strand of NC_064631.1, from coordinate 286,448,129 downwards.
TCAGTAAGTCTGTCCTGGCCTGGGTTTCTGTGCAGCTTTCCTGCAACTCTCCCCATTTCCTAAACCTTGACAATCCTTTTCTTTCTTCCCTTTTCCTTCCCCTTCATTGTTTCTGCCAGAAGAAGAAGCCACTGGCTCTGAAAGCTTGCACATTTCCGTAACTTTAAGGGGAGTTAGAAGGGGAAAACATTCTTTTTTTACTTTTTCGGGCTTTTATCTGATTATAAAATTTGCAATGTTCCAAATAAAATGATATGTATATTACTTATAAACTTGCGTGGGAAGTATTTTATTTTATTTTCTAAAATATAATCTACACCAGTTGAAAATGTTAAAATTTTTACATGCATTACTTTAAGACCTAATAAAATCGGTAATTTTTTATATACAGGGTAGTCCATTGATCGTGACCGGGCCAAATATCTCACGAAATAAGTGTCAAACGAAAAAACTAAAAAGAACGAAATTTGTCTAGCTCGAAGGGGGAAACCAGCTGGCGCTATGGTTGGCCTGCTATAATGCACTGCCATAACTCAAACTGATATCAACTGTGTTTTTTTAAATAGGAACCCCCATTTTTTATTACATATTCGTGTAATACATAAAGAAATATGAATGTTTTAGTTGGACCACTTTTTTCGCTTTGTGATAGATGGCGCTGTAATAGTCACAAACATATGTCTCATAATTTTAGACAAACAGTTGGTAACAGGTAGGTTTTTTAAATTAAAATACAGAACATAGGTACATTTGAACATTTTATTTTGGTTGTTCCAATGTGATACATGTACCTTTGTGAACTTATCATTTCTGAGAACGCATGCTGTTACAGCGTGATTACCTGTGAATACCACGTTAATGCAATAAATGCTCAAAATGATGTCTGTCAACCTCAATGCCTTTGGCAATACGTGTAACGACATTCCTCTCAACAGTGAGTAGTTCACCTTCCGTAATGTCCGCATATGCATTGACAATGCACTGACGCATGTTGTCAGGCATTGTCAGTGGATCACGATAGCAAATATCCTTCAACTTTCCCCACAGAAAGAAATCCGGGGACGTCAGATCCGGTGAACGTGCGGGCCATGGTATGGTGCTTTGACGACCAATCCACCTGTCATGAAATATGCTATTCAATACTGCTTCAACCGCACGCAAACTATGTGCCGGACATCCATCATGTTGGAAGTACATCGCCATTCTGTCATGCAGTGAAACATCATGTAGTAACATTGGTAGAACATTACGCAGGAAATCAGCATACATTGCACCATTTAGATTGCCGTCTATAAAATGGGGGCCAATTATCCTTCCTCCCTTCATGCCACACCATACATTAACCTGCCAAGGTCGCTGCTGTTCCACTTGTCGCTGCCATCATAGATTTTCCGTTGCCCAATAGTGCATATTATGGCGGTTTAGGTTACCGCTGTTGGTGAATGGTGCTTCATCGCTAAATAGAACGCATGCAAAAAATCTGTCATCGTCCCGTAATTTCCCTTGTGCCCAGTGGCAGAACTGTACATGACGTTCAAAGTCATCGCCATGCAATTCCTGGTGCATAGAAATATGGTACAGGTGCAATCGATGTTGATGTAGCATTCTCAACACCGAAGTTTTTGAGATTCCCGATTCTCGCGCAATTTGTCTGCTACTGATGTGTGGATTAGCTGCCCCAGCAGCTAAAACACCTACTAGTGCATCATCATTTGTTGCAGGTCGTGGTTGATGTTTCACGTGTGGCTGGACACTTCCTGTTTCCTTAAATAATGTAACTATCCGGCAAATGATCCGGACACTTCGATGATGTCATCCAGGATACCGAGCAGCATACATAGCACACGCCCCTTGGGCATTTTGATCACAATAGCCATACATCAACACGATATCGACCTTTTCCGCAATTGGTAAACGGTCCATTTTAACACGGGTAATGTATCATGAAGCAAATACCGTCCACACTGGCGGAATGTTATGTGATACCACATACTTATATGTTTGTGACTATTACAGCAGCTGGCCGGAGTGGCCGAGCGGTGCTAGGCGCTACAGTCTGGAAACGCGCGACCGCTACGGTCGCAGGTTCGAATCCTGCCTCGAGCATGGATGTGTGTGATGTCCTTAGGTTAGTTAGGTTTAAGTAGTTCTAAGTTCTAGGGGACTGATGACCTCAGAAGTTAAGTCCCATAGTGCTCAGAGCCATTTGAACCATTTTTGACTATTACAGCCCCATCTATCACAAAGCGAAAAAAGTGGTCCAGCTAAAACATTCATATTTCTTTACGTACTACATGAATATGTAATAAAAAAAGGGGGTTCCTATTTTTAAAAAATTCAGTTGATATGAGTTTGACCTATGGCAGCACCATCTAGCAGGCCAACCATAGCACCATCTGGTTTCTCCCTTCAAGCTAGACGAATTTCGTTCTTTGTAGTTTTTTCATTTGATGCTTATTTCGTGAGATATTTGGCCCAGTCACTATCAATGGACCACCCTGTAGAAAGCTGTGGATTGCTGTGTTATAAAGGTTAAATTATGTGTTTGTATTGGTAGCACTGTCAAAAATAGTATCGTATCTTTTCATAGTATAAACATGCTTTGTATATCGAAGTGCTAACGTTTTTCCAAGGAAAAGTGACGAATAGACTGGTAAATGTCTCAAAAAGTATGACTCCAAAATGAAGTGTTTTTAAGAAATGTGGGTTTCATGGTAATAAATTTTTGAATAAAGAGAAACATTGTGTTCAGCATGTGGTGTGTGAAGTTACAGACAATGAAATACTGGCAAACTCATCAGTATCTAGAGAAACACCCATTAGTGCTTCGAAGATTAAAATAAAACGTAGTGATAACACAGTTTTCTCAAAACAAAAGTCATGTAAACGGTAGGTTAGGTTATATTCTGATACATTTACACATCCTAACAGGGATGTTATGTGAATGTGTGTGCTGTATGTATGTGGAGGGCCAGTTAGTTTACATGAAGACATTGAGGTATCAAATGGACTAGCCAAAAAACTTATCATTAATTCTGCCAGTTGTAAATATACTCATTCATTTTGGAATTCTGATAAGTGTAAAGATAATTATTTTGAAATAAATGTAAGGTGGTTTTATGGATTCAGAGCTATTGGCAAAGGGGCAGAAACAATGTGTGTTGTGATGTATATGCCACGCCCACTTTGTAAAATCGACAAGTATGCAGGATTTATTGGAGCTGCTGTGAAATCTGCTGCATGTGAGTCAATTAAGGGTGCTGCAAATGAAGCTGCTGAAATAAACGATGGTATGATTGACATATCAGTAGCTTTTGGGGCACTTGGTAGAAGCACAGCTACAGTTCTAAGAATTCTGTTGCTACAGTGACCAGTGTGGATACTGGAAAGCTAATAGATTTCCAGATTTTAACCAAACATTGTTATAAGTATAAATCAGGGAATGAAGAAGGGCATATCTGTGACAGAAATTATGAAGGACACTAGTCGTACGGAGGCCTGTGCAGCTGTTGAAATTTATAATCGATCTGTAAACTAAAGGGGAGTGTGTTACACTAAGTTCTTAGGTTATGCAGATTGAAATGCATATAACAGTGTAGTAGCCACTCAGCCTATGGTGAGAAGCTTATCACAGAACTGGAATGTGTTGGTCATGTCCAGTAGAGGATGGGTACCAAAGTTTGAGAGACAAGAAACTTTCAGGTGGTAAACCATAAGAAGCAGGCTGACAGACAAAATGATTGATGAACTACAACAGTATTATGAGATTGCCATTAGAAATAATACTGAGGATTTGTTGAAAATGAAGCAGGCAGTATGGGCCACCTTCTTCCAGAGACTGTCAGCTGATGATAAACCAGTACACCATCTTTGCCCTCCTGGATCTGGTTCATGGTGCAATTACCGCAATGCCCAGTACTCAAACAGGTCATACAGCCATAAACATTCTATCCCAGCAGCAGTTGTGGATATCATAAAACCTGTTTAGAGAGACCTGGCAATCCTGAATTATTGAAGAAGTGTCTGCATTGTCAGACTCAAAATCCCAATGAGTCGTTCAGTAATCTTATAGTGTCAGTGTCATAACTGCCGTCTGCGTCACGTCTGCTGTGTAGGGAAATAGCGGAAAGGTCGGGGAAGAAGGTCAGTGTTCACTCTGTCTGCTTGCCGGGGGTCTCATCCGAGATGTGGAGGAGGCCGTGCCGGCGGTGATAGAGAGCACTGGGTGCACCTGACTGCAAATTGTTGCTCATGTCGGCACCAATGACTCCTGCCGTCTGGGTTCAGAGGTCATCCTCAGTTCGTACAGGCGGTTAGCGGAGTTGGTGAAGGCAGAAAGCCTTGCGGGGTGGAATCTGAGCTAACTATTTGTAGTATCGTTCCCAGAACCGATAGTGCTCCTCTGGTTTGGAGCCGAGTGGAAGGCTTAAACCAGGGGCTCAGATGATTCTGCGGAGATCTGGGGTGCAAATTTCTCGACCTCCGCTATCGGGTGGAGAAATGTAGGGTCCCTTTGAATAGGTCAGGTGTGCACTACATGCAGGAAGCAGCTACAAGGGTAGCGGAGTATGTGTGGAGTGCACATGTGGGTTTTTTAGGTTAGAGAATTCCCTCCCTAGGCCTGACAAGACACCTCCTGAGATGCGGCAAGGTAGGAGTAGACAAAATGCAACAGGGAATAACAATATTAATGTGCTAATAGTAAACTGCAGGAGCATCTATAGAAAGGTCCCAGAACTGCTCTCATTAATAAACGGTCACAATGCCCACATAGTACTAGGGACAGAAAGTTGGCTGAAACCAGATGTAAACAGTAATGAAATTCTAAACTCAGATTGGAATGTATACCGCAGAGACAGGCTGGACAGTGAAGGGGGAGGCATGTTTAAAGCGATAAGAAGTGCAATAGTATCGAAGGAAATTGACAGAGATCCGAAATGTGAAATAATTTGGGTGAAGGTCACGGTTAAAGCAGGCTCAGACATGGTAATTGGATGTCTCTATAGGTCCCCTGGCTCAGCAGCTGTTGTGGCTGAGCACCTGAAGGATAATTTGGAAAATATTTCGAGTAGATTTGCCCACCATGTTATAGTTCTGGGTGGAGATTTTAATTTGTCGGATATAGACTGGGAGACTCAAACGTTCATAACGGGTGGCAGGGACAAAGAATCCAGTGAAATTTTTTAAGAGCTTTATCTGAAAACTACCTAGAGCAGTTAAACAGAGAACCGACTCGTGGCGATAACATATTAGACCTTCTAGTGACAAACAGACCCGAACTATTTGAAACAGTTAACGCAGAACAGGGAATCAGCGATCATAAAGCGGTTACTGCATCGATGATTTCAGCCATAAATAGAAATATTAAAAAAGGTACGAAGATTTTTCTGGTTAGCAAAAGTGACAAAAATCAGATTTCAGAGTACCTGACGGCTCAACACAAAAGTTTTGTTTTAAGTACAGATAGTGTTGAGGATCAGTGGACAAAGTTCAAAACCATTGTACAATATGCGTTAGAGGAGTATGTGCCAAGCAAGATCGTAAGAGATGGAAAAGAGCCACCGTGGTACAATGACCGAGTTATAAAAACTGCTGCGGAAACAAAGGGAACTTCACAGCAAACATAAACATAGCCAAAGCCTTGCAGACAAACAAAAATTACGCGAAGCGAAATGTAATGTGAGGAGGGCCATGCGAGAGGTGTTAAATGAATTCGAAAGTAAAGTTCTATGTACTGACTTGGCAGAAAATCCTAAGAAATTTTGCTCTTATGTCAAAGCGGTAGGTGGATCAAAAAAAAAAAAAAATGTCCAGACACTCTGTGACCAAAAAGGTACTGAAACAGAGGATGATGGACTAAAGGCCGAAATACTAAATGTCTTTTTCCAAAGCTGTTTCACAGAGGAAGACTGCACTGTAGTTCCTTCTCTAGATTGTCGCACAGATGACAAAATGGTAGATATTGAAATAGACGCCAGAGGGTTAGAGAAACAATTAAAATCGCTCAAAAGAGGAAAGGCCGCTGGACCTGATGGGATACCAGTTCAATTTTGCACAGAGTATGCGAAGGAACTTTCCCCCTTCTTGCAGCAGTGTACCGTAGGTCTCTACAAGAGCGTAGCGTTCCAAAGAATTGGAAAAGGGCACAGGTCATCCCTTTTTTCAAGAAGGGACGTCGAACAGATGTGCAGAACTATAGACCTATATCTCTAAAATCGATCAGTTGTAGAATTTTAGAACATGTATTATGTTAGAGTATTATGACTTTTCTGTAAACTAGAAATCTACTCTGTAGGAATCAGCATGGGTTTCGAAAAAGACGATCGTGTGAAACTCAGCTCGCGGTATTCGTCCACGAGACTCAGAGGGCCATAGACACGGGTTCCCAGGTAGATGCTGTGTTTCTTGACTTCCGCATGGCGTTCGATACAGTTCCCCGTAATCGTTTAATGAACAAAGTAAGAGCATATGGACTATCAGACCAATTATGTGATTTGATTGAAGAGTTGCTAGATAACAGAACGCAGCATGTCATTCTCAATGGAGAGAAGTCTTCCGAAGTAAGAGTGATTTCAGGTGTACTGCAGGGGAGTGTCGTAGGACCTTTGCTATTCACAATATACATAAATGACCTTGTGAATGACATCAGAAGTTCACTGAGGCTTTTTGCGGATGATGCTGTGGTATATCGAGAGGTTGCAACAATGGAAAATTGTACTGAAATGCAGGATGATCTGCAGCGAATTGATGCATGGTGTAGGGAATGGCAATTGAATCTCAATGTAGACAAGTGTAATGAGCTGCGAATACATAGGAAGAAAGATCCCATATCATTTAGCTACAATATAGCAGGTCAGCAATTTGAAGCAGTTAATTCCATAAATTATCTGGGAGTATGCATTAGGAGTGATTTAAAATGAAATGATCATATAAAGTTGATCGTCAGTAAATCAGATGCCAGACTGAGATTCATTGGAAGAATCCTAAGGAAATGCAATCCAAAAACAAAGGTTACAGTACACTTGTTCGCCCACTGTTTGAATACTGCTCAGCAGTGTGGGATCTGTACCAGATAGGGTTGATAGAAGAGATAGAGAAGATCCAACAGAGAGCAGCATGCTTCGTTATAGGATCATTTAGTAATCGCGAAAGCATTACGGAGATGTTAGATAAACTCCAGTGGAAGACTCTGCAGGAGAGACGCTCAGTAGCTCAGTACGGGCTTTTGTTGAAGTTTCGAGAACATACCTTCACCGAGGAGTCAAGCAGTATATTGCTCCCTCCTACGTATATCTCGCGAAGAGACCATGAGGATAAAATGAGAGAGATTAGAGCCCGCACAGAGGCATACCGACAATCCTTCTTTCCACAAACAATACGAGACTGGAATAGAAGGGAGAACCAATAGAAGTACTCAAGGTACCCTACACCGTCAGGTGGCTTGAGGAGTATGGATGTAGATGTAGATGTGGACCAAAAAATGTTTTTCTTGTAATGAAGACACTAAAGTGGGGGTCAGTCATGCTGTTATTGCTTTTAATGATCGCAACATTGGTAGCGTGAAAGTGCTACAACATATGGGAATTAATTCTGGAGCAAACTGCATCAGAGAATTTGAATGGATGGACAAGGTTTGCACTGGTAAAGCAGAGTATGCAGCACAGTTGGCCACTATGGAGTCCAGAAAGAAGAAAACAAGAAAAAACTTAAAAAAGATCAAGAGGATGATACACAGTATGGTGCAGGGTGCTTCTGAGTAACTAAAAATAAAATGTTAAGCATATATTGAGTTACAGTCTATTAAAACTTTAAAAACTCTTCCTGAAAATTTACATTTTCTCTTGCATTTTTCCCTAAATCTAAGAAACTACTTCGAGTAGCGAATTCAAATTTTCAGGGAGTAATAACATACGTATCCTGAGTCTTCTGAACTAAAAGAAGAACATAATGTTATGTATAAATAAAATTATTTAGAATAACATACAAAAAAGTACACAAAATTTTAACTGTGCAATTAAAAAATTGTATTTCCAAAAGCAGTGGCTGAAATGCAATTATTGTAAGACTCAGAACATATAGTTTAATGTCCTGTAAAAGTTTCTTGTCAATGGCTACAGTTGTTCCTGAAATACGGGGAAGTTAAGTCACTAAATTTAACATTGTCAGGATAGGGCATTCAAACTCCCCTTAATGCACGTTTTCTCCTTCCTCCACTTGGTGAGCAACACATTTATAGTATTTTCACAACAGCAGTAACTATTTTCTTACAATTTCTTTTTGCAGGCATACCATGTCCCGGGCTTCAAGGGACGTGTGGGATTTATTACCTCAATGAGTGAACTCTTCTGTGACACGTGCAACCGTTTACGGATAACAGCTGATGGCAATTTGAAGGTGTGTCTCTTTGGGAATTCAGAGATATCTCTCAGGTGAGTGATGAAACATAGAATAATTGTGTCCAAGTGAAAATTCATGTGAGGAAACCATAAAATGACTAGAAGACTGACAGACTGATCAGTATTTTACCTTCAGGAGGTGAAATTCCAAAACTTCTTATAGACACATTCGTTCCTCTTGTCCTCACATTAGTGGTGGAGTCCAAGTGATCTTTCAGACCTTCAGAAACTTATCCCTCTTTCCTCTCTCATGAAGGAACTGATAGTTCCAAATGCTGAGTATAGAATAATACTTTCAAACTGTTTGCCATGCTCATTAGGTATGTGGTTGGTATATGGAAGAGATAAACTGCAGTTAAATCCAGCAGGTATGAAATGAGTAATCTTTTCTTGAAGTTTTCAGCTTGCACCCTCCTCCCTCCCAGACATACAAACCAGATACCTCTAGCTAAATAATTTGTGAGTATATATAATTTGCCTCTGTCAACATCATGTTACACTAACCTATTTGTGAGATTGAATTAAAGGAAAGTAATCAGGACTGGAAATTATGTAAAGACATTTTTAACTATGTCCCTAGGTTGTAATAAAGTTAACACAGTATTTCTGTCCATGTGATGGTAACTATGATTCGACAGCCACAGTTGCCGAGCGGTTCTAGGCGCTTCAGTCCAGAACCGCGCGACTGCTACGGTCGCAGGTTTGAATCCTGCCTTGGCTCAGATGTTAAGTCCCATAGTGCCCAGAGCCATTTGAACTGTGATTCATGATTATCAGAGTCTATATGTTCCAAATAAAAATTGGAACTTCATGTGTATAAATGTACAAATTATTAGACAATGGGACCAACAACTGACACTTTTAAATTGATGACTAGACTAAGAGATTAATAATAGGAAAAAAACTGCAAGATACTTGGCGATAAGTTTGTTTCAGGACAAGGTAAGGGGGGTGGGGGGTGGGAAGAATCAGCTCTCTCTTTGTGAGCATACCAGAAATCCTTTATCAACCCAAGGTAAAATAAGATATAAAAATACAGGGTCAAACAATTAAAAACCAAATGACTAATAAAATTGGAAGCTAAGAAAAGTAAGTTCATAGTAAGTAGGGTGAAACACAGGGCTGCAACATATTGCCATTGTTGTTTGATTTGTCTATCAAAGAAAAAAGAAATGGATCAAAACAAAATAAAAGTGAGAATGGAAATGTATCAGAAGCAGATAGGAATAAGCAAGGAACATATTCTTTAATAAATAAATAAAAAAAAAACTGACATGTGAGGCAGCTGTTCCTACAATTTTATATTCAAAGCACAGCAGTCTGTGAAAGCAAAATATTTATGACATTGCAAAAAGAAAATCAGTGTGTGAAAAGTGTGTGTAGGTGAATTGTGGTGAAAGACTGGATATTGGAACTTCTGTTAGGCTGCCCAGTATTAGTTAACTTGGTAGTAAAGGAGCAAGTTTGCAAGGGCAGATAACTGTTTGACTACGTAAAATAGAGTGGGAGTATGGAAAAGCTAGTCCAAGATAGGATGAAAAAGATAACAGCAACTTAAAAAATGAATTGATAAGTTACCATGAACCCCATTCCAATCTAGTGAATGCAGTGGTTGACCATATCTTGTGACATTCGCCTATAAGGCTCAAACAATAATTGCTAAATAAAAATACAAAATGTTGACAAGACTGTATCTAAGCTGTCACTCTCTTTTGAAACAAGGGTGTTTAAACCAACAAACACGCAGGAAAGCAGGGACAACTCGCACAGTAGAGAAGGATGGGCAGTATCATTGAAGGAGTGAGCATAAACCATGTGGAATATGTGTGGTACAAGTAAAGTTAAAAAAAAAAAAAAGAGAGAGAGAGAGAGAGAGAGAGGAGAAGAAGAATAAGAAGAAGAAGAGGAAAAATGTTGATCTGGAAACGAGGAAATAAAAATTTGCCACATGAAGAGACAATATGGTACTGTGCTGATGAGTGTGTACAGGTGGTGATATACAATATACGTTGATAAAGGAACTCTGCATTGGGCCCAGAAGACCACGTAATGCTCTTCGAGAGATGTCCTCTACTATATATCTATGGAGAGATAGGGGGTCAGTATACAACTCTCCAGGCTGTTATCAACTTTCAGAAGTTGAAGACACTACTTCTCACTTAAGTAGCTCCTCAGCTGGAACTACAAGCAGAGTGTACCCTATTCCAGTCTGTCCACCGAGCAGAATTTCCCGGCTCTACAAGGAATTGAACCTGATGCCTTTCTATGGCACGCCTGTGGCATACTGACTGCATAGCTGTGGCAAGAGTCATAATATACACTTGTGAACAATTGAGTTATAACTATTCTGTTTATTGGCGAGAGAGTATGTATATTGCCACTGTGAATGAAACAGTTTAGTGTATCGTAACTGGAATGTATTCAGACCTCGTACTTGTTGTGTGAGAGCGCAGTGTCATAGACACTTGTAGTGTTCGTCTTAGCATGTACTAACCGGTGAGCCTTACTTTCTAGTATTTTTAATTATATATCATTACTGGTGCCTCTGGCACTTTTGTGTTGCAATAGCAATAGCTTGCAATAGCAAACATTGAGTCAACCATGGTTGTTGGATTAGAAGTAGAGGTCAGCTGGGTTGACATTGGGAATAGAGTGATGGGAAGTGGACAATAAGCAGTTATATCGAAGGGTGCATTATTTGATATACACTCCTGGAAATGGAAGAAAGAACACATTGACACCGGTGTGTCAGACCCACCATACTTGCTCCGGACACTGCGAGAGGGCTGTACAAGCAATTATCACACGCACGGCACAGCGGACCCACCAGGAACCGCGGTGTTGGCCGTCGAATGGCGCTAGCTGCGCAGCATTTGTGCACCGCTGCCGTCAGTGTCGGCCAGTTTGCCGTGGCATATGGAGCTCCATCGCAGTCTTTAACACTGGTAGCATGCCGCGACAGCGTGGACGTGAACCGTATGTGCAGTTGACGGACTTTGAGCGAGGGCGTATAGTGGGCATGCGGGAGGCCGGGTGGACGTACCACCGAATTGCTCAACACGTGGGGCGTGAGGTCTCCACAGTACATCGATGTTGTCGCCAGTGGTCGGCGGAAGGTGCACGTGCCCGTCGACCTGGGACTGGACCGCAGCGACGCACGGATGCACGCCAAGACCGTAGGATCCTACGCAGTGCCGTAGGGGACCGCACCGCCACTTCCCAGCAAATTAGGGACACTGTTGCTCCTGGGGTATCGGCGAGGACCATTCGCAACCGTCTCCATGAAGCTGGGCTACGGTCCCGCACACTGTTAGGCCGTCTTCCGCTCACGCCCCAACATCGTGCAGCCCGCCTCCAGTGGTGTCGCGACAGGCGTGAATGGAGGGACGAATGGAGACGTGTCGTCTTCAGCGATGAGAGTCGCTTCTGCCTTGGTGCCAATGATGGTCGTATGCGTGTTTGGCGCCGTGCAGGTGAGCGCCACAATCAGGACTGCATACGACCGAGGCACACAGGGCCAACACCCGGCATCATGGTGTGGGGAGCGATCTCCTACACTGGCCGTACACCACTGGTGATCGTCGAGGGGACACTGAATAGTGCACGGTACATCCAAACCGTCATCGAACCCATCGTTCTACCATTCCTAGACCGGCAAGGGAACTTGCTGTTCCAACAGGACAATGCACGTCCGCATGCATCCCGTGCCACCCAACGTGCTCTAGAAGGTGTAAGTCAACTACCCTGGCCAGCAAGATCTCCGGATCTGTCCCCCATTGAGCATGTTTGGGACTGGATGAAGCGTCGTCTCACGTGGTCTGCACGTCCAGTACGAACGCTGGTCCAACTGAGGCGCCAGGTGGAAATGGCATGGCAAGCCGTTCCACAGGACTACATCCAGCATCTCTACGATCGTCTCCATGGGAGAATAGCAGCCTGCATTGCTGCGAAAGGTGGATATACACTGTACTAGTGCCGACATTGTGCATGCTCTGTTGCCTGTGTCTATGTGCCTGTGGTTCTGTCAGTGTGATCTGACCCCAGGAATGTGTCAATAAAGTTTCCCCTTCCTGGGACAATGAATTCACGGTGTTCTTATTTCAATTTCCAGGAGTGTATTAAGGTTAATTACAAAATGTGAATTGGAGAATTTTTCACGTTGAGCAGAAGTAAGTTTAGAGGACCAGATGTCAAATTACACATGATCAGTGTGAATCCCTATAGTCAGCATGAACACTGGCACACAGAATAATTTATAGGTAGCCTTGCTATATATAAAAAAATCAGATTTGTGCTGAACTGTCACGAACAAATTGTCACTTCTCTGGAATAAATAGACTCTGATTTGTTAATTACATCTGTGTAAATGAAAAATATAGGAAAAGATAGATTTCTGCTTACTGTAAAGGAGACATGTTACATTTTAGACAGGCACAATTAAAAAGGCACTTACACAAAGCTTTTGGCCACAGCCTCAATCAGCAAAAGAGATACAGAGAAACACACACATGCATACACACAGGCAAGCACATGTCACACACACATGACTGCCAACTCCAGCAGCTTGCCCCTAGCTGCTGGACTTGGCAGTTTTTTTTTTCTCTGTGTGTGTGTGCGTGCGTGCGTGTGCGCGCGCGTGGTGTGCTTGCTTGTGTGTTGTGCCTGTGTGCAACTTTGTTTTCTTTACGGTAAATAGTGATCTATCTTTCCTTGCACTGTTGATATTCCTACCTGGAATTTCCATTGTTTAATCAGTGTAAATAAGAAGGACACAGTTACATATATTCTGTCACTTGAAGACTAATACATGAAGTCAGTGGACATTATTTTTTATTGCAGAGGATCTTTGTCACCACTAATTATTAATTTTGTGTGCCAGTTAATTAGACATGGTTTCATCCTTTCCTGGATGTGCTCTTTTTGTTAAATCTTCCTTCAAAAGATCTGATTTACTTCAAATTAATAAATCTGAGTATTCTGAAAAAGGAGGTGCAGCTTACAGCTGCAGTGTGACAATTGATCACAGGGTGATTTTATCACTGCCATATTGTGGGTACCCATGGCTCGAGACACTTATTCTATAAGGGTTTTAGTCATTGGGCTTTCTTGTACCACAGTGTCAAAGGTGTACTGTGAGCAGATTTATTCAAGGAAAATACTATCACAATCAGCAGAATGAACTGCTATGGGCAACAGGATATCATTGACAGGGGTTACCACTGACTAGCATGGCTTTAGCAGCAAACAGGTGGGCCATAACGTAGCAAATGACTCACCAACTCAGTGACAGTCAATAAACAGTAACCATTCATGCCACTGGGAACTGTCACCTCTTTGTGGGGTACAAAGATGCAATCTGCACACTGCTCGTCACAGTTACAAAGATTAGCATTGGTTCGGAACAGCACCAGTGGATGCTCGAAGCATGCAGGAAGGTCGTCTGTCTGATGATTTGCGGTACATATTGCCAAGGTGGCAGGGTGCAAAGTAAGGAGTGATCAAAAAACTTCCATTTGAAGGCTGCATAGTTCAGATCAGTATGCCACACACACACACATATCCATCCGCACATATACCCTGCTTGTGTCTGTATATATGCGGATGGATATATGTGTGTGTGTGTGTGTGTGTGTGTGTGTGTGTGTGTGTGTGTGTGTGTGTGTGTGTGTGTGTGTGTGTGTGCGAGTGTATACCTGTCCTTTTTCCCCCCTAGGGTATGTCTTTCCACTCCCAGGATTGGAATGACTCCTTACCCTCTCCCTTAAAACCCACATCCTTTCGTCTTTCCCTCTCCTTCCCTCTTTCCTGATGAAGCAACTGTGGGTTGCAAAAGCTTGAATTTTGTGTGTGTGTTTGTTTGTGTGTCTATCAACATACCAACGCTTTCGTTTGGTCAGTTACATCATCTTTGTTTCTAGATATATTTTTCCCATTTGGAATGTTTCCCTGTATTATATTATATATCAGTGCTTTCCTCTCCCACAACTATCCTGCAGACCTTGTCCACAAACAGATCTCCCAAGCAATACATTCCTCCCCACCCAACAACAATGTTACTACCCCCAGACCACACAGAAGCATCCCCCTTGTCACCCAATATTATCCTGGCCTCGAATACATCAACTAATTACTCCGCCAGGGATATGACTTTCTCAAGTCAAGCCCTGAAATGAGATCATCCCTTGACAATATTCTCCCCACACCACCCAGAGTTGCCTTTTGCCGACCCCCTAACCTCCGTAACATCCTTGTCAAACCCTAAAATATTCCCAGACCACCTTCTCTACCCAGCAGTTCCTACCCCTGTAACCGACCCCGATGCAAAACCTGCCCCATGCATCCCCCCACAACCACCTACTCCAGCCCCGCTACTGGTAAAACATACACAACTCAAGGCAGGGCCACATGTGAGACAACACGTCATTTATCAGCTGACATGCCTGCACTGCACAGCCTTTTACATTGGTATGACGACAACTAAACTGGCTGAGCGCATGAATGGGCACAGACGAACTGTCCGCCTAGGAGATGTCCAATACCCAGTAGCGGAGCATGCCCTCCAGCATAATTCTAGGGACCTAGGAACCTGCTACACCATATGTGCCATTTGGCTTCTCCCACCCAACACCAGTCCCTCGGAACTGCGGAGATGGGAACTTGCACTCCAACACATCCTTTCATCCCGCCATCCCCCTGGACTGAACCTACGTTAACCAACCTCACTCCCGTTTACTCTTTAGTCTTCTCCTCTTTCCCTTTCCTCTTTAGCCATTCACACATCTTTTCATCCTACATAGTTGCGTTTATCTTTATACTATGTACCTCTTTACTTCTGTATTCATCCTCCTTGGTTTGAAGCTGGCACAGTACTTACAGTAGAATATCTTTGGCTTCCCTCTGACATCCATGCCTCCATCTTTGCTACCCTCCCTGTTTACCTTTCGCCTGTTGCTTCATAACCTGGGTTGTGAATAACTGAATCCACTTTCCCTTCTTCCCCTTTTTTCCCCTCTCTCCTCTCTGATGAAGGAATGAAGTTCCGAAAGCTAGGATACGTCAATTTTCTGTTCTGTTTTGTGTATCTATCGGCTGTACTGAGCTGAGGTAAGTACTGGCCAGCCCCTCTATCTCTTTGTTAGTATTTGTTTCACACACACACACACACACACACACACACACACACACACAGACAGGGTGATGCGTATTAACATTTAAGAACCTCCAAAGCACTGTAGATGACCCTGAGACAAGTAATTTAATACAAGACACATGGGATCACAAATGTTGGATATGATACAAATGTTGGGAAATGTGTCAAAAGGGAATGACAAATGTCACCAGATGATGTACCTTGCCATGCTTGCAGTGGTTGAGCCTCTCGGTCTGTCACACTTGATCATCCCAACCCAAGTCAAGTATTCATATCATTGTGGCTACGGACACACGTGTGCAACTTTAGTGATGGCGTTCAGGATTTGAGTCTTGCATCTGGCAGGCAGTATTTTTTCATTGTGTTAAACAATTATGTATTTATATTGAGGTTTATTATTTTATTTACCGGTCTTGCAGTTTCCTTGATTTATTGCAAAGTACAGTACAATGAAAACCTACCATATTGCGTAACAAGTAGATGAGTATAAACTTCAGAATAGCATCATCGCCATTAAATGACCTAAGTTTTCTTTACTAACTAATGTCTGTAAACAAAAAGAGAAGGGACAGAAGCAAAAAACACAAAATCAGGACTGCTTTTGCTTGATTACAGCAGGGACAATAATTTTGTAACATCTACATTTACAACAGATCATATTTACAAAATGTTTTCGAAATTTGCTCTGTTTGCTCAAATGAAAGTATTGCACTGCTCAATCATTCCTTTACACTCAACCCCGACTGCTGCACATGCTGTGGGGTATGTCATCTGGTTACGTCATATGTTCAGTGTTTCTCACCAATTTTTGGGGTATTTTGAAATGTACAAAAAGGCAAATGCAGAAAGTTATCAAATTTTGCTGCACATTACCTGCGTCACAGAAAAATAATGTATACAAATCTTCTCAGATTTGCCACTGAATAACTTTGTGCAAGCCTCACAATATTTCACCAACACAACTGTTCGTCATCTTCAGGTAGTGGTGGGTCCTGTCATCACTGCTGCAAGATGTGACTGGTGATATTCGCACAGCAGAATTGAAATTTGTCAGGCTAGAAGCAGGAGTACGAATGTGTGGACAGGCACTCCCAGTTGGATGGAAATGCCATTCATAGTAGTTTTGTATCTTCAAATTTAACACATTTTTCGGACAACACAACAACACATATAAGTCACTGAGTAAGTTGACCTGTGTACAAGTCAGCATTCAGTTAAACACTGAGTCTCAGTCTAGCGGCCGCTGCTCGGCTGGCCGCTTAGGTGGCGCAGCTGCTGCCTGGCTGGCAGACAGCGCCGCACGTAGAGGATGTGCATAATTGCGCGGCGGCACTTTGAATAATCGGCGAGTCACAACACTTTTCCCCCCTTTGAAATTGTTGCACTGGTCTTGATGGAGGTGTCCTGGAGATGGCTAATGTCCATAGGCGTTGTTTGACTCGCCGTAAAGTCTCGAGGAGGAGGCTTCCCGTACGGACGGAAGTGTCCCCGATGATAACGGGTCGAGATGACAGGAGACATAGGGGTTGAATCTGCTGGGGCCCCCTGCACCAATCTGCCCGTTGCGGCAAGTCCAGTTGATATGACAGGAGACATGGGCGATGTGTCGGCGTCTGTTGGAGGAGGAGGCGAGTAGATGTACTCTGACAGAGGATGGTCCTCCGGTTCCTGCATGGGCACGTCTCCTGGTGGCATCCGTTCTGGTGCTGGCATCGCGATGACGGTGAGAGGGCTGCGTTGTGAGTATTGAGAGATGCCAAGATCCCGAGCATCAGGTAGAGCCAAAGGTGGTGTGGCGGCATTCGGAACAGGCGTTGCTGGCACCCGAGGCCGAAGCTGGTCCGAATGACGCACTGCAACACCCGTGTCCGTCTGGATTTCATACAGGCGTCTGCCACGGCGTCGTAAGATGCGGCCCGGGCTCCATTTTGGCCGCCTGCCATATCCCCGTACCCAGACGAGGTCGTCGGCGGTGAACCGGCAAAGGGAAGGCACCCGCGGCCGTGAGGTGGGAGGCCGCAGAAGATGAAGTAGCGTGCGGGGCTGTCGGCCATGTAAGAGCTCAGCCAGGCTGTGATCGCCCATGGGGGTGAAACGGTAAGACGCCAGGAACTGGAGAAGCGCGTCATCAGCAGCAGAAGAAGTCAGAAGTTTCCACATCTGACCCTTAAATGTGCGGACCAGTCGTTCAGCCTCACCGTTGGATTGTGGATGGAACTGCGGGGCCGTGACATGCGTAATGCCGTGACGAGCACAAAAATCCACAAAGTCGGAAGAGGCAAATTGCGGACCATTATCAGTAACAAGAGTAGAGGGGAGGCCTTCCAAAGAAAAAATGCGGGCGAGAGCACTGGTGGTTGCCGCGGTGGTAGGTGACATGCAACGGACAATGAAAGGAAAGTTAGAATAGGCATCAATTACGAGGAGCCAATAAGTACCTATAAAGGGTCCCGCAAAGTCAGCATAAATGCGCTCCCTGGGCTTCTCAGGCGAAGGCCACGGTGACAAAGATGACTTCGGGGCAGCGGCCTGTGACGCACAAGGGCCGCAAGCAGCGACCATGTGTGCGATGTCAGAGTCGATGCCAGGCCAGTACACATGACGGCGTGCCAGAGATTTTGTGCGAGACACACCCCAGTGCCCCTGGTGAAGGAGGCGCAAGACCGAAGCACGCAAAGACGCAGGTACCACAACACGCGGCGAAGCATTGTCAGTGGAGAGGAGGATAACACCATCCCTAGCCGTGAGGCAGTAGCGCAAAGTGTAGTAGTTCCGCAATGGATCAGAAGTCTTAGCGGACGGGCGATCTGGCCAACCCTTCTGAATACAGCATAAAACCCGGGAGAGGGTAGGGTCAGAACCTGTAGCAGCCGCCAGCCTGTCCCCAGTGATGGGGAACCCGTCCACAACCCATTGCTCAGCAACATCCAGGTGGAAACACAAAAGTTCGTCCCTATCGAATGCCTGATCAGGACCCATGGGAAGGCGAGACAAAGCATCAGCATTCGCATGTTGAGCCGTTGGCCGGAAATGAATCTCATAATTGAAACGGGACAAGTAAGGAGCCCAACGCTGGAGGCGGTGTGCAGCCTTGTCGGGAAGTGATGTTGATGGATGAAACAAGGAAACAAGCGGTTTGTGATCCGTAACAAGATGAAACTTTGAGCCATAGAGAAAAACACCAAACTTATGAAGAGCATAAATGATGGCCAAAGCTTCTTTCTCAATTTGAGAATACTTTTGTTGGGCATCTGTGAGCGTTTTGGAGGCATAAGCGATGGGTTGTTCCGAACCGTCAGAAAAACGGTGCGCAAGGACGGCACCGACCCCGTATTGAGAGGCGTCTGTGGCAAGAACAAGATGTTGGCCAGGTTGATAAGTAGCCAGGCACGGGGCCTGTTTCAGCATAGCCTTTAATTTCTGGAAAGCCACATCACATGATGCGGACCAGTAAAAAGGCACGTTTTTATGCAACAGGCGATGCAACGGCTGAGCCACCGAAGCAGCAGACAGTAAAAACTTGTGATAGTATGCTGTTTTCCCCAAGAAGGCCTGCAGTTCCTTAACAGATGTAGGGCGAGGAAGGGCATCGATCGCAGCAACAGTGTGTTGAAGCGGACGAATACCATCCCGAGAGAGTTGAAACTCCAAGTACGTGATAGATGCCTGAAAAAATTGTGATTTCTGAAGATTACACTTAAGACCGGCAGTCTGTAAGACATTAAAAAGTGCGCGGAGATTTTGAAGATGTTCTTCAGTGGTGGAGCCAGTGACAATAATGTCGTCCATGTAATTGATACACCCCGGGACAGGGAGCAATAATTGTTCCAAGAATCGCTGAAAGAGAGCAGGGGCGCTAGCAACCCCGAATGGCAAGCGTTGGTATTGATAGAGGCCGAAAGGCATGTTAAGGACCAGAAACTGCCGGGAAGCAGCGTCGAGAGGAAGTTGATGATAAGCTTCCGACAGGTCAATTTTAGAAAAATACTGTCCTCCATCGAGTTTAGTGAACAGTTCTTCAGGACGGGGCATAGGGTAAGTGTCGATGAGGCATTGAGCATTTACAGTGGCTTTGAAATCGCCACAGAGACGAATATCACCATTGGGCTTAGCAACTACAACGACAGGAGAGGACCACTCACTGGAAGTGACAGGAAGCAAGACCCCTGAAGCAGTGAGATGATCCAACTCCCGTTTTACCCGATCACGAAGGGTCCACAGGAATGGGCCGGGCCCGAAAAAACTTAGGCCGAGCAGTGGGTTTGAGCATGATATGAGCTTCAAAGTCGTTTGCACGGCCTAACCCAGAAGAAAAAAGGGACGAAAATGTCGTCGACAAGGAATCCAGTTGAGCATAAGGAATAGCGTCAGAGACAATATTGACAGAGTCATCTATGGAGAACCCAAAAACGCGAAAGGCATCGAAACCAAAAAGATTTTCTGCGGTGCTCTGGTCAACCACAAATATGGGAACAGTGCGAACGATGGATTTGTAAGATACCTCAGCAATAAACTGTCCCAAGAGAGAAATCTTCTGTTTATTGTACGTCCGTAATTGCCGAGTGACAGGGGACAGGAGTGGAGAACCCAGCTGAAGATACGTCTGAGAATTAATTATAGTGGCAGCAGAACCGGTATCCACTTGCATGCGAACATCTCGACCAAGGATTTGGACAGTGAGGAATAACTTCCCTGAAAGGGAAGAAGGGCAATTGACAGACAACACAGAATCAGAATCAGCGTCATGTTCATGAACATCATGTATGCGGTTGGATTTACAAACGGAAGACACATGACCTTTCTTTTTGCAAGTGTGACACACAGCCCAACGTTGGGGACAATCCTCACGTGAATGTTTCGTAAAACACCGCGGACATGAAGGAAGTTGCCGGGGATTTTGCTGCAGTTTCTTAGTGGGTTGTTTATCCGTGACATGAAATGCCAAGAAGTGCTGTCAAAGACGTTTTTCATAATCAGACCAGTCTTCCGCCGTCTCGTCGTAAGGTGGAAAAGGAGGTACAGCCAACGACGAGAAACGCCCCGCATTGGACGCCGCGACGAAATCGCGAATCGCCGCTGTTAGAAGCGTTTGCTGTTCAAGGAGATTTTGCAAGAGCTGCTCGACAGTAGCCATGGAACCCTGTGAGTCAACGGTGAAAAGGAAAAATCCACTACCTCGTCGCCAATTTTTATATCTTCAAATTTAACACATTTTTCGGACAACACAACAACACATATAAGTCACTGAGTAAGTTGACCTGTGTACAAGTCGGCATTCGGTTAAACACTGAGTCTCAGTCTAGCGGCCGCTGCTCGGGTGGCCGCTTAGGTGGCGCAGCTGCTGCCTGGCTGGCAGACAGCGCCACACGTAGAGGACGTGCCTAATTGCGCGGCGGCACTTTGAATAATCGGCGAGTCACAACAAGTAGCCTTCTGCTTATGTGTTGTGGGCAATGACTGCACTTCTGGACACTCGTGTGGTTAAAAGCTGAATTAACTCTCTGCAAGGTGCTGCATCAGGTCATACTTCGGAGGATCTGGTTTCTACTGTTTTAATTTCATGGCAGTCAGTGCTGGATTCTGGGCAGTGCTTAGTCAAAATTCCATATTCCTGTTGGTAAGATTGCCCACCGTATGGATACATGCCTCATTCTTAAAAACAAAATCCTAGAGTGATGATGCTGAGGATAAAATTTCAGTCCTCTTGGGAAACGTGTGGTGCCCTGTATTCAGGCAGTGCTCTGCTACCACTAATTTACTGGGTGGCATTTTTGTCAGCGCTGTTGAACACAGTGTTCTTGCACAATGTGAGGTGTCTGCCCTATGTAAGATTTCCCATAATGGCATCAGATCTTATATATGATCTGTGTTTTCTAAGGTCAAGATTGTCTTTAACTGAACACAAACAATTCCTTAGTTTTGCTGGTAGATGAAAAACACACTTGATTCTGTTTCTCTTAGCGATTCTTTCTATTTTTGTAAACATGCCACTGAAATATGGAAAGAAAGCCATTTGCAGTGCTTGTCTAAGTATCTTCATTTACATCCCTACACTGAACTTGCTTTGCTCAGAATACATTGCAAATCTGTTTACAAGAATAAACATTCTGCTGGAACACTGTTCTTAGGTGTTACAGTTCACCAGGCAGACTGTCGGTATCTGAGATCACGTGTGCTCTATGTGCCAGGGAGTGTAAGACACTACCACATTGTGCAGGGTGATGGCAACTTTTGGACCGCAAATATAACTCTGCGTGTATCAGTTTGCAGTAGAGACTGTGCCCCAGTGTTCTGTCAGCTTTTCTTCTAACCGTGACATCCAGGAATGGTAAGCTGCTATCTTTTTGTACTTCCACAGTGAACTGAATATTCAGATGATGCGAGTGCAAATGCTGCAGGAACATAGGTAGTGTCTGTATTATGTGGGCCACACCACAAATGTCTCTTCAGCATTCTGCCAGAAGGAGGAATGTTGGATATTTACTAAGGGAAATAGAGGATCTCCCATGGGAACACTGTCCACTTGATCAAAGTAATTGGTGTTACATAAGAAATAGGATGAGGTATGCACATGTTTAAACAGCACCACAATTTCTTTCTCAAACTTGCTGCTAATAACCTCTAATGAGGACTGCAGGGGCACTTTTGTAAGTAATGATATAACATTTGAGCTAAATAAAAGATCTGAAAGTTCTAGTTTAAGCATCTTCAGGTATTCTATGAAATCCTCTGAATTTTAAATATGATGGTCATAGTCATCCACATGATAAATTTCAAAGCTGTCACGTGGAAATTGCCAGTTGCATCTTGCAGCAGTGATGGTGGAAATCACCACCACCTGAAGATGCCAAAAAGTTGTGTCACTGAAATATTGAGGGAGGGACTTGCATAATGTTATCTGGTGGGGAACCCAAAGTGTTTTTGCAACAGATCTATCAGGCAAGCCTGAAAATTCACATATACTCCAAGCAGTAAGTACCTGTTGTAAAATGGTCACATTAGTGAGCTTGGCAATTAATTAACAGTTTATCAATAAATTTGGCTTCATTTTGCAAGAAATTGTGCTGTGTTCCACTACTCCCTCTTCAACAAAACTAATGTCAGTTTCTGCTCCACCTCTTCAGCCCGAGATCCTATGTATACTCTTGAGCATTTGTGTAAGATACCTGTTTATTTATAAAAATAAAAGTAACTTCTATCATGACTTTCCCATTCTTGTCCAGTGGGTTTGTTATCCTGCTGTTGCTTACTGCAGACTACAAGATTACTGTTGAAGATTTCTACAAAGTTTTTCTTCCTTTTTAGTGTACCAACATTTCACTGTGTGGTAATTGCCTGGTACTGTTTAACGGGTGTTTTAACTGTTGTTTCAGAGATGCAATACGAAGCAAATGCAGTGAGGATGACTTGCTTGCCATGATTGGGGCAGCAGTGAGAAGAAAGAAGAAACAACATGCAGGTAAGATACATTACAGCAAATGTAACTCTATAGATAGAAAGAAAATTTCTGCTTAACAAGTCATAGCAAACATAAGAGCAAAATAGAACGAAAAACAAAAGTGATAGAACCTGTGTTTTTTGTGTAAAATTGGATTTAATTTTTTATTTAGTATTCATTCTGATTAATGCCCATTGGTCAACAGTACATTTCAGCCCTAGAATTTGGTTCTGCAAGGTCCACCAGATAACCATATATGGCTGTTGTAACTCCTTTAGTGGACTTCAGAAGTTTTCCAGCAACAAATCTTTTTTTTTCCTTTCTTTCTTTCTTTTTTTTCTTTTTTTAAAAAAAGCTAAAATGCAGAAAACATCATAAAGGAAACACTCACAGAAAAGCATCAGTGTCCTTGAAACAATGGAAACTCCAGTAGGAATATCAACAATGTTGGAAAAGACAGATTACTACTTACTGATGAAGGCTGTGGCTGAAAGCTTTATGTAAGTGTCTTTTAATTCTGCCCATCTGCAGCCTAAGGTATCTTCTTTATGGTAAGTAACAGTCTGTCTTTTCCTTCATTATTCATTAGTGTTCTTTGTTTTTATTGCTGTTTAGCAAGCATCATGTGGTATATAAGGGATGCGAATAGCGTCAGATGTTGAATCACCACTCTGGAGGATATGAAGGTGCTGCATATTGGTGTGAGACAGCATTATCTGATGAGAGTTTGAAAGAAACCTCATTGTGGATGTCCATTTGGTCGCCTGGTTAAACCTTGCAACATCTGTATTTTTGGAGTATTTGGATCTGACAGTGGCCTGATGTTGGAAAGTAAGGGCATACTCATCATCAATGTTCCAGTTGACTACATCAGACCACTACAAGGGAGCATCACTGTATAGTGTACTGAGTACATTGTAACCTGTTCACGTCTGTGACTGCCATCTGAGAACAAGTACAGTAAACTCTCGTGCAGCTACACTTTTGGCTAGCTAGATTGACACTTGACAAGTTTCAATTTGCGTGCACCTGGAGCCAAGCATTTGCTGGTGTTTTTTGGCAATCTACTGCTAATCAGTGCACTGGTGCATGTCAAAAGTCCAAGTATCGTCAATTTGTGCGTGTGTTGGTTGAAGCTCTAGTGTGTTTCTTATTCGTATTGCATGGTTTCATGCCACTGCCATCTATTGGAACTCCTTGGAAGTACAGTACATACAGTATTGTTCTATGCAGCGCAACGTAGCCCTGTCGAAACCGACAATTAGAGTGCGCCGCCTAACACTTTCCACTTGTTGTCGGTACATCAAAGCTGAGTGTTTAACAGTGAACGTACAACACCCTGTTGTGTTGCCACGTGGGCTTGGGTAGAACAGAGGAAATGGCATAGATGTATCGAATGCTTTCATTTGATGGCTGCCACAGCCTGGTTTCAAAAGTCAAAAGTTTGTCTAGTGCATCTCGAGTGTTGTCAAGTTGTGCATCTGTGTGTTTCTGATTTGAGGTTTTGTGCTCCCACTATGTGCATTAAAGTGTCCAGAGATAAAAGGGGCCAAAAACCATAAAGGACTCAGTCGAGTGTACGTAAAAAGAACAGTGAACGTGACTACAGGCACGAAACATAAAACGAATGTGATCTTGTTGGAAAAAGAGCTTCACACTTTGCAGAGAATTGATGCTGGTGAGCCACCCACAAAAGTTGCTGCAGAGTAGGAGTACAATTACTGATCAGAAGACAAATCGATCAGGAATTGAAAAATTTTGTTCCATCCAAGCATTGGGCAGTGCAGTGAAATCTTGAAAAACAATGAGAAAAGGTGGCATGAATAAATAAGAGCCAAAGGTGTGTCAGTTTCAGTTCCTCTACTTTGTCACAATGAGCTGATGAGCTGATTGAAGGAAAGAAGCAAGAATTCCTCGGAAGTAATGGCCGGCAGGATCGTTTCAAGAAGCGGCATGGCATTCATGAAATTGCCATCAGTGCCAAATCATTATCTGGGGATGAAGCTGCTACGCTGATTTTAAGAAGAAACTGCACACAATCATTGACAAAGGAGGTTATACTGGCAATCAACTTTACAAATATGATGAAACTGGGTTGAATTACAAAATGTTGCCAACGAAAACCCTTGCCTCTAAAGAAGAAAAAATGGCTTCCGGATACAAAAAAATCAAAGAAAGATTTACTGTCCTCGCTTGCAGTAATGCCACTGGCAATCATAAACTGTGTCTTACTTTAATTGGCAAATCCAAAACACCAAGAGCATTTAGACACCAACCAACCAGCTTTGCCACTGAGGTACACGAATCAGTCTTAAGGCATGTATGAACAGTGCCATCTTCAGAGAGTGGTTCCAGGCAGAGTTTGTTCCAGCTGTAGTAAATTACATGGAAGGAAATGTACTTCCTTGAAAAGCGCTACTTCTTGTGGACAATGCTCCTTCTCACCCAGGTGATCTGCAAGATGTGGATATCAAAGTTGTATTTCTCCCACAAAATGTCACATCTCTATGTCAACCGATGGACCAAGGTATTCTTGAGGCGATGGAAAAACATTCCAGACGCAAGATGCTGGAATACTTAGTAGGGTGATTGATGCTGCCGATGATTTTGTGGAAGCTCTTAAAAAAATCGATGTTTTAAGTGTCATTCATTGATTGCTGAGGCTTGCAATCTAATTCCTCCAGTTCCTCTTGTTAGGTCTTGGAAAAAACTCTTAGATCGTAAGGCGACCTAAGTGGTGGGAAGGAGGAGGCAACACCGAAACTCAAGCTGACATAATTTTGGTGAATTTACTGGAGAAGCTGGTTGTAAAGACACACACTTCGAAGACGTTGAAGAGTGGATGGAAAATGGCATTTTTTCATGTGACTGAGGATGAAATCGTCCAAATTGTGACCGATCATAAAGCGTCAGAAGACTATGTTTCTGATGATGAATCAGAGAAAAATATTCCTCACACATTCTGTTACGAAGTGATCCAAACTGCCCTGGAGTACATCAGCCAACAGGAGGAGACGATTTATCCTGAAATAGTTTGTTTTCAACGTTGGAGATGTATTGTTGCAGCAATAGTTTCTCAAGCAAAAAAACAAAAAAAAAAAGACATTCGTGACTTCGTTACCAAAAAATAAACTCTAATGAAGCATCCTAGAACTTCTATGTCCATAACTTAAAAAGTTTTTTTTTTTGCTTTTCTTGAAAGTTCCTCTAGACAGACTTTTCGTTCCTTTGAGTAATCTCTAGATTTGTTTCATAATATTGTTAAGTAGTTTATTTTTTATTCAAAAGAGTAGGTAATAAAATTAAAACTCCTGTTTTTTCCTGCTGCCAAATAAGGGAGATTTTTTCTGTAAGAATGCTATATAAACGAGCTTTGTTATACAGCATTTAAAAACTTTGAGTTTTCAATCATAGTTTGGTGCCTTTTTAACATGTCAACACAATTTTTTCAGTAAAAAAGTGCAGGGTTATTTGCAACCGTATCAGTAACATTTTACATACCCTACGCATGTTTTACAATCGTATTTCGCAATATTGATGCAATTTGGAGTGTTCACATGTGAAAACAGGGGGACTTTGATTTATCTGAAATTTTCGTTATCGGAACCGACCACCGTCCCGATCATTTCGGATAAACAGGAGTTCACTGTAATAGACTCCTTGCAACATGCTGTGTCATACAGCTAGGAGCAACCAGACTATGGAATTGCCATCCTGCGCATAGGCTGCCATTAATATCCAAGCAAATGACTGCATGTGAAGTGGTGCCATGATCGAGAAGTATGGACTGCTAATGAATGGCGTCACATTATGTTCACTAATGAGTCCCAGTCCTGCACTGCTCCAAATGACTATCGTGGAGAAGTTTGACAGTGATCCGGGGAGATGGGGAGAGGTCCCATTCTTCCACATTTTGGGGGGGGGGGGGGGGGGTCACAGAGGAGTCCCATGGTGTGGGGAGCCATTGGGTATGACTTCAGGTCACGGCTTGTAATGGCCGAGGGAACTCTGATGGTACAGTAGTGTGTAATAGTATTGTGGTGCTATTTTTCAATAAGCCATTGCTTGTCCACATGTAGTATGTGTCTCTTTAAATTGTCTGCGTGATGTTGATATACTCCTGTGGCCAGCAAAATCCCCATATCTGTCCCCAATAGAACATTATGGGACCAACATGGACGTCAACTCCATCCCACTGCCTGTATCCATGATTGCAATGTCCAGTTACAACAGTTGTGGATCACCTTTCTCAGGAGGGTATGCAGCAGCTTTATGACATCCTCCCGCACTGTCCAGGCCAGACAGGGTGCAATGCTGTATTGATAAGTGGTCTCAAACTGATAAGTTCTGTGTAAATTTGACTCTGTTTTGTAATCACTGAAATAACATCACATACCCTCTAAATTCGCTATGTTTCAATTCGTTTTCTCCCCACCTTCTGAGTGTCTCACTTTTTTTCAAGCAGTGTAATTTAAGAGAGACATAAGAATATGAAAATGGGATGGCATATCACATTGCTGTTCAACTATGCCCCTAAGAAAATTGTAAGATAATGGAGAAGAGCCCCCCCCATGAACCATGGACCTTGCCGTTGGTGGGGAGGCTTGCGTGCCTCAGCGATACAGATGGCCGTACCATAGGTGCAACCACAACGGAGGGGTATCTGTTGAGAGGCCAGACAAACATGTGGTTCCTGAAGAGGGGCAGCAGCCTTTTCAGTAGTTGCAGGGGCAACAGTCTGGATGATTGACTGATCTGGCCTTGTAACATTAACCAAAACGGCTTTGCTGTGCTGGTACTGCGAACGGCTGAAAGCAAGGGGAAACTACAGCCGTAATTTTTCCCGAGGACATGCAGCTCTACTGTATGATTAAATGATGATGGCGTCCTCTTGGATAAAATATTCCGGAGGTAAAATAGTCCCCCATTCGGATCTCTGGGCGGGGACTACTCAGGAGGACGTCATTATCAGGAGAAAGAAAACTGGCGTTCTACGGATCAGAGCGTGAAATGTCAGATCCCTTAATCGGGCAGGTAGGTTAGAAAATTTAAAAAGGGAAATGGATAGGTTAAAGTTAGATATAGTGGGAATTAGTGAAGTTCGGTGGCAGGAGGAACAAGACTTTTGGTCAGGTGATTACAGGGTTGTAAATACAAAATCAAATAGGGGTAATGCAGGAGTAGGTTTAATAATGAATAAAAAAATAGGAGTGCGGGTTAGCTACTACAAACAGCATAGTGAACGCATTATTGTGGCCAAGATAGACACAAAGCCCATGCCTACTACAGTAGTACAAGTTTATATGCCAACTACCTCTGCAGATGATGAAGAAATAGATGAAATGTATGACGAGATAAAAGAAATTATTCAGGTAGTGAAGGGAGATGAAAATTTAATAGTCATGGGTGACTGGAATTCGTCAGTAGGAAAAGGGAGAGAAGGAAACATAGTAGGTGAATATGGATTGGGGGGAAGGAATGAAAGAGGAAGCCGCCTTGTAGAATTTTGCAAAGAGCATAACTTAATCATACCAACACTTGGTTCAAGAATCATAAAAGAAGGTTGTATACCTGGAAGAATCCTGGAGATACTAAAAGGTATCAGATAGATTATATAATGGTAAGACAGAGATTTAGGAACCAGGTTTTAAATTGTAAGACATTTCCTGGGGCAGATGTGGATTCTGACCACAATCTATTGGTTATGAACTGCAGATTGAAACTGAAGAAACTGCAAAAAGGTGGGAATTTAAGGAGATGGGACCTGGATAAACTGAAAGAACCAGAGGTTTTACAGGGTTTCAGGGAGAGCATAAGGGAACAATTGACAGGAATGGGGGAAAGAAATACAGTAGAAGAAGAATGGGTAGCTCTGAGGCATGTAGTAGTGAAGGCAGCAGAGGATCAAGTAGGTAAAAAGACGAGGGCTAATAGAAATCCTTGGGTAACAGAAGAAATATTGAATTTAATTGATGAAAGGAGAAAATATAAAAATGCAGTAAATGAAGCAGGCAAAAAGGAATACAAACGTCTCAAAAATGATATCGACAGGAAGTGCAAAATGGCTAAGCACGGATGGCTAGAGGACAAATGTAAGGATGTAGAGGCTTGTCTCACTAGGGGTAAGATAGATACTGCCTACAGGAAAATTAAAGAGACCTTTGGAGAGAAGAGAACCACTTGTATGAATATCAAGAGCTCAGATGGCAACCCAGTTCTAAGCAAAGAAGGGAAGGCAGAAAGGTGGAAGGAGTATATAGAGGGTTTATACAAGGGCGATGTACTTGAGGACAATATTATGGAAATGGAAGAGGATGTAGATGAAGACAAAATGGGAGATAAGATACTGCGTGAAGAGTTTGACAGAGCACTGAAAGACCTGAGTCGAAACAAGGCCCCGGGAGTAGACAACATTCCATTTGAACTACTGATGGCCTCTGGAGAGCCAGTCATGACAAAACTCTACCATCTGGTGAGCACGATGTATGAGACAGGCGAAATACCCTCAGACTTCAAGAGGAATATAATAATTCCAATCCCAAAGAAAGCAGGTGTTGACAGATGTGAAAATTACCGAACTATCAGTTTAATAAGTCACAGCTGCAAAATACTAACGCGAATTCTTTACAGACGAATGGAAAAACTGGTAGAAGCCGACCTCGGGGAAGATCAGTTTGGATTCCGTAGAAATGTTGGAACACGTGAGGCAATACTGACCTTACGACTTATCTTAGAAGAAAGATTAAGAAAAGGCGAACCTACGTTTCTAGCATTTGTAGACTTAGAGAAAGCTTTTGACAATGTTAACTGGAATACTCTCTTTCAAATTCTGAAGGTGGCAGGGGTAAAATACAGGGAGCGAAAGGCTATTTACAGTTTGTACAGAAACCAGATGGCAGTTATAAGAGTCGAGGGGCATGAAAGGGAAGCAGTGGTTGGGAAAGGAGTAAGACAGGGTTGTAGCCTCTCCCCGATGTTATTCAAGCAGTAAAGGAAACAAAAGAAAAATTCGGAGTAGGTATTAAAATTCATGGAGAAGAAGTAAAAACTTTGACGTTCGCCAATGACATTGTAATTCTGTCAGAGACAGCAAAGGACTTGGAAGAGCAGTTGAACGGAATGGACAGTGTCTTGAAAGGAGGATATAAGATGAACATCAACAAAAGCAAAATGAGGATAATGGAATGTAGTCAAATTAAGTCGGGTGATGCTGAGGGAATTAGATTAGGAAATGAGACACTTAAAGTAGTAAAGGAGTTTTGCTATTTAGGGAGTAAAATAACTGATGATGGTCGAAGTAGAGAGGATATAAAATGTAGACTGGCAATGGCAAGGAAATCGTTTCTCAAGAAGAGGAATTTGTTAACATTGAGTATAGATTTAAGTGTCAGGAAGTCGTTTCTGAAAGTATTTCTATGGAGTGTAGCCATGTATGGAAGTGAAACATGGACGATAACTAGTTTGGACAAGAAGAGAATAGAAGCTTTCGAAATGTGGTGCTACAGAAGAATGCTGAAGATAAGGTGGGTAGATCACGTAACTAATGAGGAGGTATTGAATAGGATTGGGGAGAAGAGAAGTTTGTGGCACAACTTGACTAGAAGAAGGGATCGGTTGGTAGGACATGTTTTGAGGCATTAAGGGACCACAAATTTAGCATTGGAGGGCAGTGTGGAGGGTAAAAATCGTAGAGGGAGACCAAGAGATGAATACACTAAGCAGATTCAGAAGGATGTAGGTTGCAGTAGATACTGGGAGATGAAGAAGCTTGCACAGGATAGAGTATCATGGAGAGCTGCATCAAACCAGTCTCAGGACTGAAGACCACAACAACAACAACAACAACAACAATGGAGAAGAGCAGGTGCACTATTACACTGACTAGAACGTAAACTTAAAGATAGAATTATATTGTGTAACCTATACCGATGACATAATACTAATTGACAAAAACATCACTGATGTGCTAAAGCAATTTGAAATATTAAGGGAGCAAGCTAGGAAAATTGGACTACTAATTTCACCTGGAGAAAAAATTCTTGGCTGATACCAAAATGGCACTGGGTGAACTTATATAGGCAATGACATAGTATTCGGTGTTAAAGAGTTTAAATAATTAGGTGAAAAAGACCACTAAACATCATAATGAAAAGAAGGCCATAGAATCCAGACTTCAGAAAATACAAACTGTCTCTCAGTTAACTAAAAGTATTTTTCCTGGAACTCTAAAATCTAACATTGTACAACAGTGATCAAATTAGAATCTCTTTATGCATGAGAGAGACTCTTTGTCCAACACAAGACATGAAAACAGTAAACTGAATTAGAAGAATGTAAAATTGTAGTAAAAATCTTAGGTCCAAGAATAAAAGATGGAATACATCACACAGAACCCAGTGTGAAATCTCCAGGCAAATTCCTAAAAACTCTTGTTACAATGTGTCTCCAAAGAATCCAACTTGTGGGACATACAGAAAGAATGTATCCAAACAGGCAGCTCATTGGATTCCCACATACTTGAAAAATAAGATCCAACTGATGAAAACAAACAGGAAGAGACCTTAAGAAATTGGAATCACCACATTTACAGTATTCTGATGTAGTGACGAGTCACACAGAGTGCAGTTTCACAGTAGCTTGATCGATGCTTGTACTTGTGTATATAGTATATGCAAGTGTGTACAGCGTCTCTTCTGGTGTACTCACGATATGCTAATTTAGTGGCCGAGCAGTAAACCGGATCCCTACTCGGTTCCAGTGTGCTGTGCTAATTATTCTTCTTCACTTGACATTTATGCTTGGAGCTGCAAGAGAGGCCATTTTCCAGGTAATGCCACAAAAACAACAAATTCTCAGATGTCAGTTTAACTTACACTCTTCAACATCATAGACAACATTTCACATTAATATGTTGCAGAACACTAGATTAGTGTTAAAATTGCCAGAGTAAACATTGTTCTCCATGTGACAGATTGTCACCCGACGTCCAAAATCGATAAATTTTATATCTCTGCACAGAGAAGCAGCTGGTTGCTCATTGTCATCTGTGGTGCTAATCAATGGGTCGAGCTCGTTGCTGGCACAGCGCCACCACAGAGTAAGTGGCCCCTCATCCCAGCAGGTGGCGATGTTTTAACACCCGTATAGCTCCCCAGACTTACCGCGTCTGTGAATAACTCCATCTCTGCACAGAACTTCCCACATTTCCCACACAGTGGACCCTCGTGTCTTTTACGCACAATAAATCTTCAAACTTATTTCATTGGCTAAGTTAAATTTCGAGTGTGACATGCTATTTCGTAAAAAATAGCAAACGGTAGACATGGATGTTATTGTGACTCTTTCCTAAGGCAACATTTGTGTATTACACTTGTAGAAGTGCACTGCAACATAAAACAGTAGACTGTAAGTTCAAACAATGGAAACTCCAGGTTGGAATATCAGCAGTGTAGAAAAAGATAGAGTGCTAATTACCATAAATATGGCATGTTAAAATGCAGACAGGCACAGTTAAGACACTTACACATAAGCTTTTGGCCACAACCTTCATCAGAAAAAGAAATAGAAATACACACCCACCATTCATTCACACAAGTAAGCACACCTCACAAACACATGACCGCCAACTCCGACAGCTCAGAGCAGAATGCTAGTCTGTAAGTTTGCTACACAATAAAATAATTATTCTGAGCTAAAAAAAAAAAAAAAAAAAAAAAAAAAAAAAAAAAAAAAAAAAAAAAAAAAAAAAAAAGGATTCAAAGAACTAAACTGCTTGAAGAAAAAAAAGGGAAGCTCCCTGAAGCAACGTAGTTTCATGAGTGTGCATACCAGTGGTAAATTATGAGAGTTGCAACTCTCTGAAATGGATACAAAGGCCACCAGATTGCATTAGCTTTGTTTGTGTCTCGGATTGTTACCATGAATGGTAGGAGCTATAAGAGATGTGAAGAGTGTAAGATGTTGAGTGATCCCTGTGAAGGACACAGATGCCCTGTACTTCTGTGAGTCAGCATTATCAACACCTAACAAAATTTGAAGGGGCCTAATTGTGTGTCTCCATTTGCCAGGCTGATTGAATTATGCAATATGCAGATTTGTGAGACATTCAGATGTGGTAGTGGCCCCATGTTGGACTGCTTGGGAACGTAAGGGCGGCGTGCTTGTCAGCAAGCTTCCGGTTGATCGTGTCTGACGAGCCCATGGGAGAATTGCTGTAATGTACGCCGAGCACATTGGAACCCTTTCACACCTGCACCTGTCATGTGATCAGCAGTGAGTCACATTCTGCAAGACCCGCGATGACAGTTGTCAGTGAGTATGACAACGACATAGGGAGAGGGCGTGTGGGGCAGCATCGGATATGACTTCAGGTCACTCTGACAGCACAGCAGTATGTCATGGACATCCTACATCCTCATTTGCTACCTCCATGTCCAACGGAGTTACAAGAGACAGAGCAGTGAAAACATATCCAGTTGTTGACTCACAAAACAGTTTTGAGCTGTGACGCATGTAGTCTTAAGTGAATCATTCACACAAAAAGAAAAGAAGAAGAAGCTAAAGTCAGAATGTGAAAAAATTGGAGAATGGAATAGATATTTGAAGACTTCACACTTGAAACTCCCAGTTTTCCTATTGTGAAAGTGCCTTTGTGACCATATGCATTTCACTGACGATAAACTTTTTTTTCCCCCTTGGGTCTTGGCTCCATATTTTTTCATCCAGTTGAGTCAGAATACTTGCATAGTATTTGTGAGGTATTGTTTTAGTCTTGCAAGCTAATCTAAAATACAAATCCCTTTTGCATCCTAGAAAACAATGACCACTCTTTCTCTCCGATGAAGTCACCTTGGCTATTTTTGTGCAACTGCTGTTTCATTTTGGTCATCTCTCATCCACGGGAACAGATTGGTGCATAGAATCAGTTGTGTGTCAGATTGTCCCAAATTGTTTTTCACATTAGGTTGTAGTCAGGCTTCAACAGACATCATGCCACTCACTTTCTGGTACGGCTGCGGCATCAACTATTTTGCACATCTTTTTAATTACTGATCTTGCAATATCACACTGTGTTCTTTCTCAGCATTTTCATATTTGATTGTAATTCTAGGAAGTTGTTCATGAGTCATCTTACAGAGACATATGCCACATATGAATTCAGCCACCCATTCCTTAACTGTTGACTATGAAGGAACTGACTCCTAATAAGTAAGATGATGCCTGTAGAAAAGTACAACAAAACAGTAATCTCAAAAAAGGACAGGATAGACAGTACATTCTGTAGGACATATTAAAAATGATTGGTAAAAGAGACTTGGTGTGTTAAATGCAGCTTTTGATTACATGATAATTGAATTGGATAGATAAACAATCTACTCGCTAAGTGGCGGCAGAACACACACATAAAAGAAGATTATAATTAGGCGAGCTTTCAGAGCCAGTAGCTCATTCTTCAGGCAGAAGGGTTGAAGTGGAAGGAAGAGGTGTGAAGGATAGGTCTAGGAAAAAGGGTAGATTTTGAGAAAGTTACCCAGAACTGCAGATCAGGGGAGACTTTCCAGATGGGATGAGAAGGAAAGACTGATTCCACATCTACATACATACTCCACTAGCCATCATATGGTGCATGGCAGAAGGTACCCTGTCTCACTACAATAGTCTGAATAAAATTACTTGATAGTTGACATCAATTACTTGCTGCAACAGTGTTGCCACATTGGCTACCAGCTACCGTTTGGTTACAGGTGACAACAAACAAGCGGCTCACTTCACAAATTATGTTAAATGTTTAACACAGAGCAATTTTTCTAGTGGCTGGTGCAAGGTATGCCAGAAATGTTGGCTACTCTGTCGACTATTGATTTAAAGTGACCAGTGACTGAACTGGGGCAGATGACCCATTTTGTATCCCTGACTGTAAACTTGTGTCCTAACCCAGCCAAGAAAATTGTGGTCAACAGTCTGCAGCAGTACTAATATCATGATTGCTTTGTTCATGGCGATTAAAGCTAACCCTTAAGGATAAACTCGAGACAACAAAAACTCAATTTCAGGGCTGAAAGCAAATTGAAATTTCTCCATGTCATTTGTTACCTGTAACTATTCTTACACTAGCTGCACATGCTGCCATGTTAGAAACCAGTGAACAGTCTGTGTGGGCACTTGGTCGTGGATTATAGATGACTGAGGCAGATTGCAAATGAAGAAATAATGACAGGAAGAAAAATAAGACCAAATAGAACAGTCAAAACAATGATGAAAAATGATGCAGCAAAGTATTAAAAATAAAAAAATACATTTAAACCAATTAATTGAATGAAAATAATAATCACACTCTTTTGGTTAGATTTAGAAATAAAAATTTTGCTACATTGATGAGATTCAAACCTATGACATGCTACACATTAGATTAATCTGCCAACCATTGTGCTATGCCACAGCACTGCATGAAGTATTTATATATGTGAATGTAGTGACCCAGTTGCAACTATGAATTGCAACCTTAAAAATTTCAGTTTCACGCAGTGTAGTGAAAAGCTTATCTAATGTAAGATGATCTCTGTGAATATGATAACTATATGTATGATACTGAATTACACCTTGTGCTGAGTTATTCGGTAGTGTTTGGTTAGTGCTATGAATGAAATGTGTGTCTTTCGTTAGCATTGTTAATGTGTGTTGTTTTTTGTGTAGTTATCGCGTGTCATGAAATACATAATAAAAGTGTCGGGCTCATAATTCGGGATACAAATACATCAAGAAAGAATGCTGAACCAGGAATTGGAAGTGACTGGCCAATTTTGGTGGAGTTTGGCAACAGCAGACAGTTCAAGTGTGACGCTGACTACTCTTATTGGCGTTTGAAGTGCCAACTATCAAGTAATTTTAATTCGACTGTAGTCAGTTCCTTTCCCGTTCCATCTGCCAATCGAGTGACGAAAAAGTGAATGTCTATATGCCTCTCTATGAGTCCTAATTTGTCGTCTCTCATCTTCGTGGTCCTTATGCGTAACGTATGTTGGTGCAAGCAGAATTGTTCTGCAGTCAGCACAGTGTTCCTCAAAATCCCTCCAGGGATTCCCATTTGAGTTCCAGAAACATCTCCATAATACTTGTATGTTGTTGTTTCAACCTACTGTTAACAAATCTAGTATCCTGCCTCTGAATTACCCCAATGTCTGCTTTAATTCGACCCCTTGCGGATCCCAGACACTCGAACTGTACTCAAGAAGAGATCACACTAGCATCCTATATGTGATGTCCATCACAGCTGAGCCACACTGTAGTAAAATCCACCCAACAAACGAAAGATGATTATTCGCCTTCCCTACCATGACCCTCACAAGTTCGTTCCATTTCATATCACATTGCAACGTTATGTCCAGATATTGAAACAATGTGACTTCTTCATTCATGACACTACTAATGCTGGATTCTGGCATTATGGATTTGTTTTTCCAACTCATCTGCAGTAACTTATATTTTTCTACATTTAGGGTTAGCTGTCATTTATCACACCAACTGGGAACTTTGTCCAAGTCATCTTTTATCCTCCTAAATCACTCAACGATGACACCTTCCATACACCACAACATCATCAGCAAACAACCACAGATTACTGTCCACTTTGTCCATCAGATCAGTTATGCACATAGAAAATATGAGTAATAGCGCTCCTATCACACATCCCTGGAACGATCCTAATGATACCCTAGTCACTGATGGACACTCACCGTCGGGATAATGTAGTGGGTTCTATTACTTCAGAAGTCTTTGAGCCACTCACATGTCTGGGAACCTATTCCATGTGCTTGTACCTTTGTTAAAAGTCTGCAGTGAGGCACTATGTCAAATGCTTCTCGGAAATCAAGAAATATGGAATCTGGGTTTGTGAATTGTGTGATGGCAAAGTTAGAGGAGCAATGCATCTGCATTAAATTTTGCGTGAAACTCAAGAAAACCTTTGCAGAGACACACCAAATGATGCAGGGAGCCTATAGCGATGAGTTCTTAAGCCATACTCGGTGTTACGTATTATTCACATGTTTTAAAAATGGCTTTATAAAAGTCAAAAATGATCCTTGTTCAGGACGCTCTTGGATGTCCCCTGATGACACTTGTGTCAGGAACGTCAACGAAATTGTGTGTGCCAGTCGAAGATTCACTGTCTGAGAGATTGTAGAAGAATGTAACATTTCAATTGGATCATGTTATGAAATGACACAGCATCTTGGAATGCATTGTGTTGCCGCCAAGTTCATTCCACGGCTCATGAGTCAAGACCAAAAACAGTTTTTGGATCTCACAAATTAGAATGAGATGTTCCTTGCGAGAATAGTATGACCCCTGCAGACTTCTTTTTATTTCCAAAGTTGAAAAGGATGAAGTTTTGCAATGGTAGATGAGATAAAAGAAAATTCGCAGACGGCACTTTATGCGACCCAGCAAGAGGTGTGTCAAGACTGCTCCTGGAAGTGGAAATGATATTGGGAGCAGTGTATCAATTGTGGAGGAGAGTATTTCGAAGGAGACAATCCATAGTAACTAAAAGATAAGCATAGAAAATTTTGTGGACAAAGTTCTGGAATTTTTTGAACAGACGTCGTATGACAAAAGGGCATGCTGAGTTGTCCATGAGCGATGCTTTGTACTGATTTGTGGACATAAACTTATTGGTCTCTATGAAACTGATTAGATTCAAACCCAGAATATATTCAAGAATTCTGCAGCAAACTGATGTTACAGGTATTGGTCTGTAATTTCGCGGGTCTGTTCTTTTGCCCTTCGTATATACAGGAGACGCCTCTGTATTTTTTTCCCCAGTTGCTTAGGTCTTTCTGCTGGGTGAGAGATCCACAATAAATACAAGCTAAGTAAGGGTCCAGTGCCATATAGCACTCTTTGTAAAACCAAATTGAGATTCCATCTGCAACTGGCAACTTATTTATTTTTAATTATTTCAGGTGTCAGGGATGCTTACGAGGGTGGTTTGAAAAGTTCTTGAAACAGAATAGAAAAAAAGTACTTATGTCACTGAAACTTTTTTGTTTTTCAATGTACCCTGCTTGTAGATTAATTCACTTGGTCCAACAGTGTTCCAATACCTTTATCCCATCTCGACAATGATTTTCCTCCAGGCCTACAAAACAGTTGTCAACTCAGGCTATCAATTCTTCATTTAAGTGAATCTTCATCCACAAAGAAAAATTTTCAGTTTAGGGAAGAGGCAAGTGTGGCAACAATTCATACCTTGTTGTTGTTGTTGTGGTCTTCAGTCCTGAGACTGGTTTGATGCAGCTCTCCATGCTACTCTATCCTGTGCAAGCTTCTTCATCTCCCAGTACCTACTGCAACCTACATCCTTCTGAATCTGCTTAGTGTATTCATCTCTAGGTCTCCCCCTACGATTTTTACCCTCCACGCTGCCCTCCAATACTAAATTGGTGATCCCTTGATGCCTCAGAACATGTCCTACCAACCGATCCCTTCTTCTGGTCAAGTTGTGCCACAAACTTCTCTTTTCCCCAATCCTATTCAATACTTCCTCATTAGTTATGTGATCTACCCATCTAATCTTCAGCATTCTTCTATAGCACCACATTTCGAAAGCTTCTATTCTCTTCTTGTCCAAACTATTTACTGTCCATGTTTCACTTCCATACATGGCTACACTCCATACAAATACTTTCAGAAATGATTTCCTGACGCTTAAATCTATACTCGATGTTAACAAATTTCTCTCATACCTTAGTTTGTGTAATTTTACCATGGCGATGGCACATGCGTGCGAGCGTGCATTGGCTTGATGCTAGATGACTTTCTTCCTTATTAAACCTGGCCTTTTTCGCATATCTTTTGTTGCAATTTGTCCAGAAGGTTAGCATAGTATTCTCCAGTAATTGTTTGCCCAGTGGGGAGATAATGTACAAACAGAATCCCCTTCTCATCCCAGAACACCGATGCCATGATCTTCCCAGCTGAAGGAATTTGGTGGCGCATCCCAGAACACTGACGCCATGTCCTTCCCCGCTGAAGGAGTTTGGCGGCGGAGATTCAGCATGTTTCCACTGCTTTGATTGTTGCTTTGTCTCTGGGGTATAGTAGTAAACCAAAGTTTCCTCGTGGTCACAAACCAGCACAAAAGATCTTGTTTGTTTCTCCTAAAACAGGCCAAACATTGTTGTGATATGTCCATTCTCATGCGTTTTTGATCCAGCGTCAAGAGTCGCGGCACCCATCTTGTGGATACCTTTCAGATGACATCTGGCAAGCATGAACAATTTCATGCACTCTAAATTGGTGATCCTCCTTGATCATTATGTGCACTTTTGCAATGATTTCTAGAGTAGTGATACATCTTGGCTGACCATTTCAAGGATGATCATCATCTAAGCTCTCCTGACCAAATTTAAATTCATTTATCCACTTGGCAACAGTTGAAGACAAAGGACCAGAGTCCCCTGGTGTATTCTGGAAATCGGCATGAATGTCCTTCGCTTTCATACCTTTCTTTATGAAGTACTTAATCACTGCTTGAATCTCGACCCGACCCCCCCCCCCCCCCCTCCCCCCGTCCCGTCTTTGCAGATCACTACACAGGAACAACAACAGAGCTGTGTCACTGCCACAGCTCTCTTCCAAGAGCACTGACATGGCACGTGTTTACAGGCAGCAGTCAACAAATATCATGTGAACAACTTGTGCTAGCACTGGCCTCTTGTGGTGATTGTTGTTAGGTGTCTTTGTGCTATTGTCAAATGACGGTATGTTTATATGATTTTCTTGCATGAATGATTTCTTAAATGCAAAATTTAAAACATTTATCTCCTACTGCCACACCAGACTGGTCAAGTGACTTGATGGAAACCTTTGACTCACTTAGTGATTTTACATAGGACAATAATTTTCCCTGCTTCTCAGCCAGATCTTTTGCTAAGGTATGACCTTTCCTTGTTGCCATTTGGCATTCTCTTTTGAACCAAGAGTGCAGTAGCTTTTCCTTCCTCAGTATTTTCCGAATTTCATTGTTAAACCACAGTGGCTCTTTTGCATCCTTAATTCGTTTACTAGGTACAGACTTGTTGAGAGTGCAATTCACGATCTGTTTAAGCTTTGACCATAATCTCTCTACGTCCATCTTAATGGAACTAAGTGATGTCAGTTCTGTCTAAGTGAGATGCTAACATCTGCTTATCTGCTCTTTCTGGCACGAACATTTTCCTAGCCTTCTTGACTGATTTATTAATTTTTGTAACCTTAGTTGTTATGATGTTATCATGATTATTAATCCCCATCTCTATGCTGAAGTCATTGATGATATCTGGCCTGTTTGTAACTACAAGGTCTAAGATATTTCCATTGCATGTGGCGTGCCAAACTAGGTGCTCAAGACAATTTTCGAAAACCACATTCAAAAGTGCTTCACAAGATTGACTGCACCCCCTGCAATGAAGCCATAGGCTACCATCTATACTCAGTAGGCTAAATTCACCTCCAACTAGTATTGCATGATCTAGGTATTTACGTGCTACTGTCTGTAGACTTTCTTTGAATGGCTCCAAAACTGTCATAGCAGAACCGGGTGGCTGATTAAAACATCCATTAATTAACATGATTTCACGTAGACTTGTTATATGCAACCAGGTAACTTCACTGTCACAATCAGCTTTGACCTCAGTAGAGACAATGGACACTCCCTCTCCTACAGTGTCTAACCTGCCTTTCTGATATATATTCCATTAATCACTAAATATGTCAGAGCTTTCTACTCTGGGTTTCAGCCAGCTCTCAGTCTCTGAGAATAATTTGAGTGCTAGACTTTCCTGGATGGCAGTAAATTCGGAAACTGTGTTACAAGTACTTTGACAACTGATAAAATTTTGACAATCTACACTGGAGTGAATTCAAAAGATAAACCTCAACCAACATTGAATGTATCTTGGTGATAAAGAGCCAAAATAAATAAATTGATGATTTTATTCCATTTCATCTGATTGAATGAAACACACACAGCATAACTACTCAGAAAACAACTATAGTGCTGATTACATTTACTATCATACATGTAGCACTCTGAGAACATTTCACCTTGTCATAGTAGTCCTGTGTTTTGGAACTAGGCAGTGCTTCATTTCACAAAGCGAAAGGAATGGCTTGAAAAAAAAAAAAAATTCAATTTAGTTCCTACTGTGAACTTTGCAGCTAGTATATGTAAAAGCTCTGAGACTGCTATTGATAATATCTTTATGAACAAATCTAGGGGAAAAAAGTCATATCACAAAACCAATAGTAAATGGACTATCTGATCACGACGTGCAGCATCTTGTGTTAAATGTTGAAACTTGTCAGGATAAAAAAATATTAAATCTGAGTACAGGAGGATAATAAATAAGCCAGAAATTGAGGAATTCAGGAAATTGCTCAAAGACATGAACTGGAGAGATGTTTACCTGACTCAAATGGAAAATACAAAGCATTTATTAATAAAGTTACCTCCTCTTTTGAAAATTGTTTTCCCCTAAAGGTAACTCAAATCACACAAAAGTCAAAAGATAAACCATGGATTACACAAGGAATAAAGATATCATGTGGGGCAAAAAGGAGACTGTATCTACTATCTAGGAACATTTCTGATATTAGCATTGTAATGCATCACAAAGAATACTGCAAAATATTGAATCAAGTAATCCAGAAATCGAAGTAGCTTTATTAAGAGAAAAAGATAATTGTATCGGGCAACAAAATAAGAACTGTATGGGATATAGTGAAGACAGAGAGAAGTGGGGCCAAAAAGGAAGTGGAACAGATAGCTCTAAAAGTAAATGAGACTTTGGTAACAAGTGCATGTAGTGTTGTAAATCTCTTAAGCAAGACTTAATTTTTGTTACTGATGGCTCGGGGTTATCAGGTTCGGTGAATGGTGCAATGGAGTATCTGGGACCAGTCTTTGAAGAACATCGTGTAGAACCTATTCGAGGAACTTTGAATTCCAACCATTGCTTCTCAGTATACTTACTCCTTAATGAAATTTGTTGCAAGTTATATATCTATATTTCCAACAAATAGCTCAATACATATTATCAATACTAGGAATAAGAACAATCTACATAAAGACCTAAAATCACTTATGTTGGTCCAAAAGGGGGTCCAATATTCAGGAACACACATTTTCAATAAATTACCAGCAACCATTAAAAACTTGGTTTCAGATAAAGCACAGTTTAAACAGAGTTTGAATGACTTTTTGATAGGCAATGCCTTCTACTCTATAGATAAATATCCTAACAGAGACTGTTAGGCCAGCTTAAGTAAAAATATGTTAGATTTAAGTTTTGACAGCACTTGGTTGCAACAGTCAATATTAGGTATTTTGTGTATGATAAATTTATTAATAGTGCATAACAATGTTTCATTCTGACAGCGTATTAATTCTGTAAATATTAGCTTTTTCCAGTTTACTGTATTGTATTCACCTATTTTGACAATCTCGTGACAAATGATCAGGGTAGTATTCATTATATTAAAATGTTTTGTGTTATACATTCTGACATGTTCCACATCCTCGAGAATCATCTCATTTTTTCGGTGTATGTAACGAAAACTGAATCAAATCAAATCCAATCACCATCTCTCGTCATGTAATAACTTCACTTCTTCTTCTTCCCTTGTCGTCTCCTGTTTTTCCAGTACTCGTCCATCTCCTCCTCATGTTTTCCCCCCTTTATTCTATTCGTGTTGTTCTCAATCCCCTATTTCTTCTGCATCAAAAGCCTTTTATTTTTATTTATTTATTTTTTTTATCGAGGTGAGTCTCTACGGACTGCGTGGTAACAACCGACTTCACTCTAGTGTCCAGGTCTTGTTCTTGCTCCAGCTTTGACTTCCTGCCAGTATCTTCTGAGCCCCTCCAAGAAGTGCCTTTTTATGCTCTTCAGATAATGGTCCTCACTGTCTTTCGGATGTTGATGCCATGTTAAAACCTTGGTAGTTGGTCACCAATCTTCTAAATTTGTTCCTTTCAGGAATTTCTCTCTGAGATACCAATCTGCTTAAGATCTGTTTCACATTCTTTGAACTATCTCGGCCTCATTTTCTTAGATAGGATGAAACTCCGTATTCTTTTTGTTAGTCGATCACCGTCCATTTTCATGAGATGACCATAAAATAACAATCATTTCTTCGTAATGGATGCTGTGATAGGTTCTGTCTTGCTGCACGAGTCCTCATTTGCTCTCATTCGCCATTGTCCATCGACCCATCTATTACCTTAGGATTTTCCTTAATATCCTACACTCACGCTTTTCCAGCCGCTCAGCTTGACCTTGTCTATTCATGGTCAAAGTTTTGGATGCTTATAAGCCCTCAGGTTTTACAACTGTATTATAATGTTGGAACTTGGCCCATATACTCATAGACTTTTTGTTATAAGTATTCTTTTTCAGTTGGTATGCTTGGTCTAACTTCCTCATCCCGACAATTGCTTCTTCTTTTAATCCATTCTCCTGGTGGATGACTTCACCGAGATACCTGAAATTCTTAACTCGTCCGATTTTTTCCCAGGTTGGTTATCATCCATTCAGGTCCGTCACAGATGCTCGTCATATATTTTGTCTTTTGAATAGAGATCTGGAGTCTAACTTTTTTCAGCAATTTCTGACAGCCTATTTATCTTGTTGACTGCTGACTCTATGTTGTTAGCAAAAATGGCCAGGTCAGCTGCAAAATCTAAGCAGTCAATGCACACCCCTTTGTTCTTAGGACCAAGTCTGAACCACTCTTCATTTGTTTCTTCTTGGGCTAATAACTTTCTCCACTCTCGAATGACCTTTTCCAAGACACAATTGAAAAGGAGAGGGATAGTCCATCTCCTCGTCTTATGTCCGTTCTGATTGTAAAGGGTTCAGATACCTCACCTATAAATTTAATTTTTGACACTGTGTTAGTAAGAGTTTGTTTGATCAGCTTTCTTGATGTATTATCCACCCCAAACTTTTCCAAAATATTCATTAATGCCTGTCAGTCGATGGAGTCATATACTTTCTGAAAATCAACAAACGTGACCACATAGTTATTTCTTCCAGTTTTTTTGTACCTGATGATGTTCTTCAGGTTAAAGATCTGTTCTGTGCAAGAATCGCCCTTTCGGAAACCAGCTTGATAGTCCCCAATCAGTTGGTTACAATGATCTTCTATTCTATTCTGTATCACTTTGGAGAGAATCTTATATGGAACAGATACTAATGAGGTACCCCTATAGTTACTGACATTCTATTTATCACCTTTTTTGTGTAGACGATGGATTAAAGCTGACTGCCATTCAGTTGGTATC
Source organism: Schistocerca cancellata (assembly GCF_023864275.1). Lineage (NCBI taxonomy): Eukaryota > Metazoa > Arthropoda > Insecta > Orthoptera > Acrididae > Schistocerca > Schistocerca cancellata. Next base: position 286,403,817 of record NC_064631.1, on the reverse strand, counting down.
ATCCCAGCTCTCCAGATCTCCTCAAAAAGTTGGACTAGTATATCTAGAGTTTCATTATTTGCCAGCTTCAGTAGTTCCACCACTATTGAATCCTCTCCATCTGCCTTATTATTCTTAAAGTTGTTGATGATCTCTTTGGTCTCCTCTTTACTAAATGGAGATGAGGGGTAGTTGTGGATTGGGGCACATACAGGGAATCTTTCTTTCGGTTCATCACAATTAAGTGGGTTTTCAAAGTAACGAGACATGATCTTGCAGTTTTCTTTGTTGGTCAGGCCGAGTGTGGTGTGCGTACTGTAAGACCTTCAGTACACACACCATCAGATTATTTGACTTGTTGCTCTAACGAAGTAAGCGAGTGTCAGCAATGTGTCTCGTGGTCTTATCATGGCATGTTTATCTTCTGCCATTAGATCAGACGATAGAAATGCCACTTGCACGCTTAGAGTGGCAGATTGATGGTGAGCAACTTTAAACAGAACTTGATTAATTTTCACACACATTTATTAAAATAATAACAAATATAAAAATTACTTAACTTGGTCCTGGATGCTATTTACAATTGACAATCTGAAGTTCCTTTGGTATTGGTACGTTAATCTTATTCTCACATACACTCCTGGAAATGGAAAAAAGAACACATTGACACCGGTGTGTCAGACCCACCATACTTGCTCCGGACACTGCGAGAGGGCTGTACAAGCAATGATCACACGCACGGCACAGCGGACACACCAGGAACCGCGGTGTTGGCCGTCGAATGGTGCTAGCTGCGCAGCATTTGTGCACCGCCGCCGTCAGTGTCAGCCAGTTTGCCGTGGCATACGGAGCTCCATTGCAGTCTTTAACACTGGTAGCATGCCGCGACAGCGTGGACGTAAACCGTATGTGCAGTTGACGGACTTTGAGCGAGGGCGTATAGTGGGCATGCGGGAGGCCGGGTGGACGTACCGCCGAATTGCTCAACACGTGGGGCGTGAGGTCTCCACAGTACATCGATGTTGTCGCCAGTGGTCGGCGGAAGGTGCACGTGCCCGTCGACCTGGGACCGGACCGCAGCGACGCACGGATGCACGCCAAGACCGTAGGATCCTACGCAGTGCCGTAGGGGACCGCACCGCCACTTCCCAGCAAATTAGGGACACTGTTGCTCCTGGGGTATCGGCGAGGACCATTCGCAACCATCTCCATGAAGCTGGGCTACGGTCCCGCACACCGTTAGGCCGTCTTCCGCTCACGCCCCAACATCGTGCAGCCCGCCTCCAGTGGTGTCGCGACAGGTGTGAATGGAGGGACGAATGGATACGTGTCGTCTTCAGCGATGAGAGTCGCTTCTGCCTTGGTGCCAATGATGGTCGTATGCGTGTTTGGCGCCGTGCAGGTGAGCGCCACAATCAGGACTGCATACGACCGAGGCACACAGGGCCAACACCCGGCATCATGGTGTGGGGAGCGATCTCCTACACTGGCCGTACACCACTGGTGATCGTCGAGGGGACACTGAATAGTGCACGGTACATCCAAACCGTCATCGAACCCATCGTTCTACCATTCCTAGACCGGCAAGGAAACTTGCTGTTCCAACAGGACAATGCACGTCTGCATGTATCCCGTGCCACCCAATGTGCTCTAGAAGGTGTAAGTCAACTACCCTGGCCAGCAAGATCTCCGGATCTGTCCCCCATTGAGCATGTTTGGGACTGGATGAAGCGTCGTCTCACGTGGTCTGCACGTCCAGCACGAACGCTGGTCCAACTGAGGCGCCAGGTGGAAATGGCATGGCAAGCCGTTCCACAGGACTACATCCAGCATCTCTACGACCGTCTCCATGGGAGAATAGCAGCCTGCATTGCTGCGGAAGGTGGATATACACTGTACTAGTGCCGACATTGTGCATGCTCTGTTGCCTGTGTCTATGTGCCTGTGGTTCTGTCAGTGTGATCATGTGATGTATCTGACCCCAGGAATGTGTCAATAAAGTTTCCCCTTCCTGGGACAATGAATTCATGATGTTCTTATTTCAATTTCCAGGAGTGTATATCTTGGATACTTGACAAAAGTGTCTATACATTTATCTTCATGGCTATGTACAGGAATATGGTAATCTTATTAGGCGCAGACTGAATCTTGACTATGGACTGGTACAGACAATTGTAGAACTCGTACAGACTGGTACAGACTAATGCAGACTGTTACAGACTAATGCAGACTGGTACAGACTGGTGCAGACAAATGCAGACTGACTGATCGAAGGTCTTTACACTCGTTATAATACCTCGCGCGTTCATGTATCACTGCACGAGTGAGATGCGCGAGGAGAAAGTGTTCTATGTTAGCAGCAATCTCATTGGCTGCGTTACATATTAATACGTGGATCGGCGGAAGCAGAATTTGGTCCGTCTCTATGGCAGCGCCATCTCGTAGTGCGGAGATGGACGAGTGCTGCGCCTGCGCTGTTGTGCTTAGCGGGTCGCACTCTAGTGGGAAATTTGTGTACGCGCTGAATACGCAGAACTATGTACACAACACTGAGCTTTCCATTTTCGTCTCTAAAACAAAAACTTGGGGCTTGGTATCCTTTCAAATTCGATTTGAATGTCTGATAGAAGTCTCTGACATTGTTTATCTGGAAACGCTGATCGATCTGTTCTAACTGCTGTTTCTCATGCAATTGCTTAGCCCTTCGTAGAGTTCTGGCTGCATATTTTCAAACTTCATGGAATACATCAAAATCTTCAGGTCTCCTGGTAGAGCTCCACTTTTTCCATGCACTTGCTGTTTGGGCCACCACCTCATCACAAACCTCATTCCACCATGTATGATTCCTCTTTTTAGCTGTCAGGATTGTAGTATTAGCTGCTTGTAGGATCATGGAGGCAATGTCTGCCCATTTATGGGATTCAACTGTCAGTTACTGGTGGCATTGTTCCAATATGTTTTGATTGATTTTGAGCTTCGCAATATCATATTTATGAATTTTATTTCTGGTTTTCACGGTCTTATTGAGAGGGATGAAATTAATTTTGATCTTGGAGAGGTGATGATCCTTTTAAATTTAGTATTTTATCTGTAAAAAGGTTTCTTTCTATTATTTCTGATTGTTTGATGTTGTTTCTTTCTTATTTCTGTAATCCATGCTATCATTGATTCCTTCTTCCAGAACTACTCATTCAGTAGAGGTCTCTAAAAAAAGATTAATCTTCTTTTAGCCATTACTTCTGATATTTTCTCAAAATTTTTGTAGATCTCCTCATTACTTCTCATTTTCCAGCCATCTGTAGCTTGTATTGCAACCATTATTTTCTAATAATGCTCCTTTGAGGAACCTCTGTTCTGTCCAGCTTATAGTTCATCATTAGGCATCCTCATCCATATAAACATCCTGGTCATACCACTGTGGGATAGTGTTTTAGTTTGGTTTTTTTAGTTGTACATTTCTTGTTGTAAATATCCTTTGTCAAACGATTTGCTCTCTCCAGTTTGCTGACTCTTGCATCTACTGTTAATTCTTCTAGTCCATTTTGTTGTGCAGTTTGTCCAATATATTTAAATTTACTTACTAATGCTATTTTACATTTTTGTTTTTCTAAGAATGTTGATGCATTGTTTGAAATTGTCATCAATGTTGTTTTTTCGGCTGAAATTTTGGGACCAGCTCTCTTTGCTATTTCTTCCAAAAGATTTCTTTCAATAACTGTCTGTCAAATTTTTTTGAAAGTATATCAGAATCATCTGCAGAAGCCAGGCAGTTTACCTTAATTCCATTTGTTTTTCGTCCTAGAATTATTGGTTCAATTTTGTGATTTTTTTTCTCCAAATTCCAGATACTTTCTATTTTTTTCTAGAATGCAGTGTTACAGTAAAGGTGATAAACTGTCCCCTTGTCTAACACCAGTTTTTATTTCAAATGGTTGAGATACTTCTCCCATAAATTTAGCTTCAGTCATCCTATTTGCTAGTGTTTTGAGGATTATGTTTGCTTTAACACAAAATTCTTTGATGATTTTACCTATAATTTCTCTGCCTACCAAATCAAATGTTTTCTTGAAACCAATACATGATACTATTGAAGGTTTGGTGATTAACAGTCTGTGGAGAATTATCGATTTTCTAATAAACATCTGTTCTGTGCAGGGTCTTGCCTTTCTAGAGCTCCTTGAGATTCTCCCAGTTATTTGTCTAAAGTTTCTACAACTCTGTCCAGAGAATTTTTGATAATATTTTGTATACCACTGGCAGAAGTGAGGCATCTCTGCAATTGTTGACATTTTGTGTGTCCCCTTTTTTTCATAGCTGTGGATTAATGCTTTCCATAATCTCTTCAGCTTTCCAAATGTTCTCAAACAGCAGTTGTAGATCATTTGTGTGTTCTGACTATTTCAATAATTTTGCTGTAGTGGAGTCTTCATTTGTTGCTTTGAAGTTTTGGAATGATTTGATGGCTTCATGAATTTATTGCTCTGTTAGTGGAAAATCTTCCTCCAGATGTTGTGGGACTGCTATTATATATTGCTACAATTTGCTGTTATTATTATTATTATTGTTGTTGTTGTTGTTGTTGTTGTTTGGTTGCCTGTTCTTCAGCACTTTCTTTCTGTTTCCTTTATCTATTTGCCGCCATTTTAGCCCATTTACCAGTATTTTCAGCTTGTTCTTCACTTATTTGACCTTTTGGTGGCTCCTCTTGAAGAGATCTTATTTCTCAGCATTTTAAATTACATCATCTGCTGCTCTTTCGCAACTGAATTTCATCATGTCCAGTCTAGTGTTTTCATTCATTTAACCATCCATCTTCCTTGACTCAAGATCCTGAATTTTCATCCTTAATTCTTGAACAGTCTCATTTCTCTTTTTACTTTTTCCAGATGAAGAAACTTTAGGTCCTCAAAGCTAAGATTTTTATTTGTTTCTGCCTATGGCTGCTATATCTCTTTAGTTAGAATATTTTCTCTCTCTGTATTTGATTATACTGAATATTTTTATAAGTACATTTATTGCTGTAGCAATGAGTAAAATAAATTGTATTGCACTGCCTGTAGCATGTAGCACCATTTTGACTGTTAGTCCTCTTGCTGTACAAAAAGTAGCTGTAATGATTACTTAATGCAAGTATTTTGTAAGAGCTGTGGAATGGTTAGTATCTGTTTATATTTTTCTGATTAATTCAAGCTCGTCAATGCACATCCTGTGTTAAGGAAATATTTGCACTGAATTTACTGAGTGTTAAATATAAGCAGTGGGTAGTCTTTTTGGTAGAAATATGTCAAGGTGAACAAAACAGGAGATGGTGAAGGAAGAGAGGGAAAAGATCAAAATTTGCTTCTCATCAGCAATATAACTGGGTTGCAACATTCAGTGAAAATTATCTGACAGGAAGTTGTCAGAAATACATTTTTTTGAAGAAACTTTATGTTTGTATAAGCATTTATTAAATTTAAAAAGTTGGATTTCATCTGTTAATACAAAAGATAATGTTTTGCATTGCAGGCATGATGAACCTGTCAAAGATGAAGAATCGGCCAATGATTCTTATTGGAGGATAACAGTATGTATAACTTAAACTTGAGATTCTTGAAAATAAAGCTAGTCAGTATTTCTTACAGTACTGATTTAAATACATCTAAAAGATCGCTGTTACGTAAATGAAAGTTGATGAGCAAAGTCTTAGTGGACATTTGTATAAAATTGTCATAGGTGTTATTTACAAGAAGAGTAAATAGTTTCAATAGGAATGTGGTGAGACATTTAACAAATGTCATGACCACACATTAATAGGACCTTATAACACTACCATTATGATATTAGTATGCTTTTACGTAAATAACAGAAACCCTGTCTCTATGTTGCCACGTATAACCCTCTTACTAAAATTTAGTTTAGTTTCCAAATAAAATACATTATGGAAGGATACTCCTGTTTATAGGAGAAGATAATCAATAGAGTTATCCTTCTTACAGGATTTACCGTGTGTTGCGTCTAATGGGTAAGTAAATTGGACTATTCACTTCTTTTCCTAAGATCTTACCCAGTGGCTAGATAGAAACACAGTATGAATAATAATATACTGAAGCTAGGACAACTCATTTCCAAGTTCATTTAGTGGTTTAAAACATGTACTTAATGGTCACCAACCTATCCTGGCAATGAAATAGTGAAGTATTGGAGAAGCAGAAATGTGAATTTTGCCTACTTTCTTGCTACTGTTTAGTTTGGCTCTTCAAATAAATTACCCCACTTAAACAATTTTGGGCTACATCTTTATACATTATGTTTTTAAAAAAGAAAAAGCCCAGTAGATAACTTCAAGGAAGGTAAAAAAAATTATCCGGGGTGGGGGGGGGACAACCTTTAGAAAAGCACTTTCCATAATCAAGAAACTTTAATACTTAGACACTAAATCACACACTTTTTAACTGAACATTTCACTTAAAAAAAAACCTCTTTCTTGGTGGAATTTACTTTCAAAAGCTATTATTCTTTGAACTAATTCTGTATAGCCATCTAACAGGTTCTAGTAACTTGGCTTCACTCTGATTGAATTTTATGTAAGCAAACTATAACACTTTGCAATAGTTAAGAAAACATTTTTATTATTTACACTAAAGCAATTTAAATGGTGCCTCTTTATATTAACTTGGCACTTCATAAGTCTGTAAAACAGGACACTCGGATTAATCAAACACCAGGAAGGAACCCTATACAGATGTATGATTAGGATGAAATAACAGGGTGAGCCAGTTTCCGTAAAGTTCAAGAATGATTATTAAAACACAGTTTAAATTAATGGTTCATGCTGTACAAAGGTAAAAATACAAAAAAATCTTATCTGGTGGCTGTAGGCTTGGGTGTGGTGAACAGTTATGACGGCTACACTACCCACACTACGGCCTGCAAGTTTCTTGCTGTATGGGCTCAATTTCTCTTCTTGGCTTCATTCAGTTTTACATACAGTAGCTCAACAACTCGCAGCTATGCTGTAAGCTGTTTGCAGTCTTCAACCGAGGCATTTTTATGAAAATTTGCAGGCAAAGCTTCTGCTCCACAAAGGAGTTACCTCAATCACTGCTGCCTACAGACTGTGTGACTTACTTCCCGCACTTGCTCAAGGTAGCACGCCAATTCGCCTTTCGCACCTTTTCCACTCCCCACAGCCATTTTCGTTTCAAACAAAAGCACACTGGCTTTTACATAACACCTATTTCTTACATTGTTCCTAAGCATGACCATTTCTTAAATTGTCAAATTTACATCAACATGAACAATTTATACACACAAATATTTTTAAATACAAAATGTTATCAAAACATTATTTAGACCCTTGGTATCCTTTGTAGAGGACTTGGGCAGGTTTGTCCCATCCTAGTACACATTATTTTGTTACTTCCCTTCAGATATTCCATTTAGCTACATCTACAATAATTCCCGATGTTCTGCCTTTTGAGGTGTCCAGTGCGGGTTGCTCTCCACTTCCTGGGTGTATTGTATCGAGTTAGCTTTTTCAAATTTCCATGTGGGTTTATCAATGTATTTTGTAACTGATATTTCAGCACCAATGATAACTTTTGTGAGCCAATGTACAATCCTTGAAAAATGTTTCAGTACTACTATTGAGTGATTCAGTGGTAATTTGTTCTCATCAGTGGAAAAGATGGATGGGTCAGGTTTTGTATCAGTTTCCATCTGCCTGCCCAAAACGTTTTAAATTCCTTGGCATCAAACTTAGATAATTTCTTGTGTGTTGATCCATTCGAACAATGGTTCTCTATTTTTGTCTCTATTTATGTATCTCCGGGTTGTGTTTTGGAATTAAAATCTTAAACATATACGTGCTGTCTAGTTGCTGTGTGTAAGACTAGTGTCAGACACTTTCTGTTAGGTGATTTGTGGACTGATGTATTAACCAGGCCTTTGAGTTTTGTCCTAATTACTTCTACATCACTACTTTTCTGACAGCTTAAGCCAGCATAATCCAAGAGCTGTTCCTTTTTTCATTTATTGTGGATGCACCTAACAATTGAGAGGAGTATTGATATTGCTTTATATTGCGTAATCTTGCATGTAGCTGCTGAATTATCACCTAAATGCATTTCCTATAGAGCTATAATACTGATGGCATGCTCATCATCTAATTTGCTTTGGTAACTGCATTTGTCACTTGTTAATCCTACATTAATTTGCATAATATGGACACCTCGCCTGATAATTTTTGACTGTAAGCTCTGAGAAGTGCTGGACCATCTTTTGTGTAGAGTTTTTGCTGTCTGCTCCTGCACACACTACCTCGGTGCACCATCTCAGGGGTTGTCTACATGCCACACAACAGTCTTTTTGGTGTCCAGTGTGAATGATTCACTGGTAAATATCCTGTCCCATACACTTTTGTTTGTAGACAATACTTCTGTGTTAGCTGAAAATAGAAACCCTGAGCCAGTAAGCAGTAGTCTCAGTACCTCAGAGAATTAGTTTCAGGTAAATTATATGGATCTAACATATCTAAAATGCACATGGTTTAGTTTGGAAACCACACAAACACCCAAATGTACACACCCGCTGTTATAACTTTTAATTCACTAATAACATGCGTGGATATACAAACGTAGAAACAATAGTGGGTTTCATGCTACCAACTCCGTAGCTGTCACTCAACTGCTGTGCCGTGACATGCGGCTGGCGCCGTTCATAGGCAGGTGGCGCTCCTGCACTCAGCCGAGCTGCGGAGCCCTCTATCGCCGTGTTTGTGTACTGACGTAGTGGCACTTATAAATCTCGTGGCACTGTCACAACACTTTTCCCCCCTTGAAAAAAAAACACGCTCACTTCCTTGGAGACACGGACAGTGCGGAGACATCCATGGCCTCTTGGGAGACCCCGAGAAGATCCCGCGGAGAAACACGAGAATATGGTCGAAAATGTCCAGGACGGAAGCCTGTGCGTGGAACGTGCCTCCTGGACGAGATGATGGGTGAAAACTCCGGAGCAGCATCCATAGGTGTCGTGAACCTGTGGGTGTGCTCCAGCGAGATGGGTCCCGGAGAAGGCGGCGTCGCGACTGGGGCTGGTTCCGGCGTACTCTGAAGCGGCAGCGACGTTGGCTGCAGCGACACGCACGGGAGATCGGCAGCAGCAACAGGACTGGCTTCTCGGGCTGGTGGAGGCGAAAGAAGGGGCGGTGGCACCGGCGTGGCCACCACTCATGGGTGCATCTGGTCGTAATGACGAACAACCATGCTGTCGTCCGTACGTATTTCACAAAGCCAGCGGCCGCGAAGAGCCTTGACCACCCCTGGAATCCATTTAGGGCGAGATCCATACCCTCGTGCCCACACGTCGGCGCCCACCGAGTATTTTCCCGCACAAGGGGACACAGTATTAAGCCTGACAGGGTGAAGCAGGTGCAGTAGAGTGCGCGGTTGGCAGCCATGCAAGAGTTCAGCAGGGCTGCGATCACCTAGAGGCGTGAAGCGATAACAACTCAGAAATTGCAACAGAGCGTCATCGGTAGAAAAATCAGTAAGGAATTTTTTCATCTGGCTTTTGAAAGTGCGGACAAGGCGCTCGACCTCCCCATTCGATTGGGGATGGAAGGGCAGTGCTGTAACATGATGAATGCCTTGTCCAGTACAAAAATCACGGAAGGCCTGCGAAGAGAACTGAGGGCCGTTGTCCGTGACAATCGTGGAGGGAAGACCTTCTAGCGCAAAAATTTTGGACAAAGCCAGCATCGTCGCCGCAGTGGTGGGCGACGGACATCAAACCACAAACGGAAACTTCGAGAAGGCGTCAATCAACAGTAGCCAATAAGTGCCGAGGAAGGGGCCGGCAAAGTCAGCGTGCACCCGTTCCCATGGCTGCGCCGGATCAGGCCACGGGGAGGGCATTGTACGGGGTGCAGGCAGTTGTTGAGCACACTGACCACACGCAGCGACCATGTGGGAGATGTCCGAATCGATACCGGGCCAATAAACATGCCTGCGGGCCAGGGACTTAGTCCGAGAAATCCCCCAATGGCCTTCATGCAATAGTTTGAGAACATCTTTGCGAAGAGAAGCTGGTACCATGACCCGTGGAGATGCGCCATCCGTGGCCAGAAGAACAACACCCTCACGAACAGACAGACGAAGGCGCAAGGCATGGTAGTTGCGAAGGGGATCCGATGCCCGGCCCTTGGTCCTGTCCGGCCAACCCCGTTGAACAAAACCAATCACCTGACGCAGGACCGGGTCCCTCGCAGTAGCCGACACGACCTGTGAACCTGTAAGCGGAAAACCCTCGACCGCACGACGTTCTTCCTCATCAATGTGGAAACAGTAGTTCATCTCGATCGAAAACCGGGTCGGAGCCCATCGGCAAACGCGACAACGCGTCAGCGTTGGCGTGCTGGGCCGTGGGGCGATAGTGAATCTCATAGTGAAAACGAGACAAGTATAGGGCCCAATGTTGCAGGTGGTGAGCCGCCTTATCCGGAAGCGACGCCGAAGGGCTGAACAGAGAGACCAGCGGCTTGTGGTCGGTGATGAGGTGAAACTTAGAACCGTACAAAAAAATGCTGAACTTTTTTAGAGCATAAATTATAGCGAGCGCCTCCTTTTCGATTTGAGAGTAACGCCGTTGGGCATCGTTGAGGGTCTTTGAAGCATAGGCGATGGGTCGTTCCCACCCATCCTCATACCGATGGGCGAGAACAGCCCCTAGGCCATACTGTGACGCGTCAGTCGCCAGAACCAAGTGCTGACCCAGACGGAAGGTGGCAAGACAAGGCGCCGACTGCAAATGAGCCTTCAGGCAAACAAAAGCCTGCTCACACTCGTCGGACCAACAGAAAGGTACGTTTTTGCGTAACAGCCGATGCAGAGGATGAGCCACCGCCGCCGCGGATGGAATGAATTTGTGATAATAAGCAATCTTGCCTAGAAACGCCTGAAGTTCTTTGACCGTAGACGGCCGGGGGAGAGCGGTGATGGCCGCAACGTGCTGATGTAGAGGACGTATACCTTCACGGGACAAGTGGAAACCAAGATACACAATGGAGGTTTGGAAGAACTGTGACTTGTCCAGATTGCACTTCAACCCAGCCGAATGCAGAACCCGAAATAATGAACGCAAATTGCGAAGGTGCTCCTCAGTGGAGGCCCCCGTGACAACAATGTCATCCAGGTAGTTGATGCAGCCAGGAACGGAAGCCGTGAGCTGTTCCAAAAACCGCTGAAAAATGGCCGGCGCGCTAGCGACACCAAATGGTAACCACTGGTACTGATACAACCCACAAGGAGTGTTGATGACAAGAAATTCCTTGAAAGACCCATCCACCGGCAACTGATGGTACGCCTCCGATAAGTCAAGTTTGGAAAAGAACTGGCCCCCGGCGAGCTTGGTAAATAACTCCTCAGGACGGGGAAGAGGATAAGTGTCAATGAGACTCTGAGCGTTGACAGTGGCTTTAAAATCGCCACACAATCTCAGACTCCCGTTGGGTTTAGAAACCACCACGATTGGCGATGCCCATTCGCTGGAGGTAACAGGAAGGAGAATCCCTGAAGCTGTTAACCTGTCTATCTCAGCCTTGACAGGTGCACGCAATGCCATCGGAATAGGGTGTGCCCGGAAAAACTTAGGGCGAGCTGTAGGTTTAAGAGTAATGTGGGCTTCAAAATCCTTGGAACGACTCAGACCAGCAGAGGGACGAGAATTCAGAACACAATCCATCCAGCTGTTGATACGGAATATCCGCAGATATGAGGTGCACATCATCATCAATGGAGAACCCAAACAACTGGAAAGCATCATAACCGAACAGATTTTCAGTGCCCGCATGATCCACCACATAAAACGTGAGGGGCCAAACAACAGACTTGTAGGCAGTGGAAGCATCAAACTGGCAAACGATAGGAATTTTCTGTTTATTATAAGTTCTCACATTTCACGTAACTGGAGACAAGGGAGGGGAGCCCAACTCCAAAAATGTGCGAGAATTAATGAGAGTTACTGCAGAGCCAGCGTCCACTTGCATGCGAATGTCTTTATCCAGAACACGAACAGTAACAAACAACTTATTTGTTTGAGAAAGCACACAGTTAACATCCATGTCCGATGCCTCGTCCTCGTTGACAGGAACGTGAGGGGACTGACACACAGAAGCAATGTGGCCTTTTTTCCTACATGAATTACATGTGGCCCAATGTTTTGGACACGCGGCCCTGTCATGCTGTACGAAACAACGTGGACAAGAAGGAAGGGCGGAACGAACCTGTTTCTGTGGTTGCTGTTTTCGTTGCAAGCGTTGCGGCCCAACGCGATGTTGTTTACGCGAGTGAACCGCCGCCACATCATCGTTCTCCTGGGAAACAGGCAAATTGTCTGTGTCGAAAGTTGACTGTTCAGCGCCCACATCACACCACGCGTCTATTTGCACGCCAGCAGCGTGAGACACTTCAAAGGATTGAGCGATGCTTAGAACTTCCGACAACGACGGGTTTGGCAGTTGTAGCGCATGTTGCCGGACTTCTTTATCAGGAGCAAGCCGTAGAATAGCATCCCTAACCATTGAATCAGCATAAGACTCATGATGAGTGTCCGTGACAAACTGCCATTTCCTACTCAGACCATGTAGTTCCGCCGCCCAAGCCCGGTAAGATTGATGGGGCTGTTTACGACACCGGTAGAACGCCACGCGGGCGGCAACGACGTGGGTGTTTTTCGGTAATAGTTAGACAATAAGTCACACATTTCCTGGAAGGACAGAGAGGCAGGTTCCCGCAGGTGCTAACTGAGATAGCAGCTGATAGATCCATGGGGAAATCCAAGATAGAAATAACGACTTACACATCGGAGCGTCAACAACGCCGAAAGCCAAGAAGTGTTGCCGCAAACGCTTCTCATAATCCTCCCAGTCTTCAGCGGCCTCGTCGTAAGGAGGGAACGGAGGCGGAGAAGAGGACGACAGACGATGAGTAAGCGACGTCGACAACGCCTGAATAGCAGCCGTCAGCTGGGTTTGTTGTTCAGTGAGCGCTTGCATAAGCTGTTCCATGTCTACCCAGACACGAACGCGCAATACACCAACGCTGGAAAAAAATATCCGACCTCGTCGCCAAACAGTGTTATAACTTTTAATTCACTAATAACATGCGTGGATATACAAACGTAGAAACAATAGTGGGTTTCATGCTACCAACTCCGTAGCTGTCACTCAACTGCCGTGCCGTGACATGCGGCCGGCGCCGTTCATAGCCAGGTGGCGCTCCCGCGCTCAGCCGAGCTGCGAAGCGCCTCTATCGCCGTGTTTTGTGTACTGACGTAGCGGCACTTATAAATCTCGTGGCACTGTCACAACACCCACAGTAGCTGCAAGGGGGGGGGGGGGGGGCAGAGTGATTGGAGAAGACAGTACATGGTCTGAATGGGAAAAGATTGGTGGGTACAGAAGAGAGATGGGAAAAGGTAAAGTGATACAGTGGGAAACAAATTAGCAGAGGTTTAGGTCAGGTGGATGGCACTAGATGTGCTGGAGAGACAATTTCCACCTGCGTAGTTCAGAGAAACTTGCACTGGAAGGGAATATCCAAATGGTATGTCTAGTGAAGCAGTTGTTGAAGTGGTGTACAGCCTCTTGGCAACTGGAATGTCAAGTCTGTGGTTTGCCACAGTTTGGTGCTAGACATTACTGTGTGTGAACAGTTGGTTACTTGTCATCCCTACATGGAAAATTGTATGGTAATTGCAGCATATCTGATTTTTAACAGGTTGCTTTTGCACATGATCGTGCTTTTTATATGGTGGGAGATGCCTGCGACTGGACTGCTGTAGGAGATGGTGGGTGGATTTGTGGGACAGGTCTTGCACCTGGGTCACTCACAGGATTAGGGGCGGACAAGGATGTTCTCTAGATTGTGCGGGCAGTGGGACACTACTTTGCAGGAAGTGGGTAGTATCTTGAGTACAGTATACCCCATCTGAGATAGTCAAAGCCCCAGTGAAGGATGTGGTTGAGCTTTTAAAGGCCTGGGTGATTAGACGAGTGCTGACCATTGTCTGGTTAACAGGGTTACAGGTGTGAGATGAGGAGATGGCACGGGAGATCTATTTATGAATGAGACGGATAGGATACTGTGGCTCTGGTAGTGCTATTGCCATATTGAGACAACTCCTGCTTTCCACTGAGGATAGTTAGTCCACGTGTGACAAGGCTGTATGGAAGAGACTTTTTGACATGGAATGGGTGACAGCTGTCAAAGTGGAGGGAGGTACTGTTGGTGGTTGGTCCACTTGACATGTATTTATGGATATCAATGTCTAGTGATATGGCGCATTGAGTTGAGAATAATCAGGTTAAGATGATTTGGGAGTAGGTTTTTAGGTTATGGAAGAAGCAGTCTATACCATGAGTCCAGATCATGAAAATGTCTCAATTACTCTGAATCAGACAAGGGGTTTTAGGTGTTGACTGGATAGGAAGGACTTCTCCTGATGGCCGATAAAAAAGTTGGCATAGGATGGCACCATGCGAGTACCCATGGCAGTACTACAGATTTGTTTATACAGGGATAATCGCTTAAAACATGCACCACAAACATTGCAGAAATGGAAAGTGCTATTGATGTGTGGTTTTCACAGGATGGATTGGTAGTTGGGGGCTTATGCTAGTAACCAACCAACAGATTGTAGTGATATTAGAAAGTGCATTTTTTGTGCAAACATAACACTTTTTTAAATGAAACTATGCCTATTGGTATTAACTAAAAGTAGGGTAAATTAGTCTATCAGCGGTGTTTGTTGCAGGAGTCTAGTGTGAGCCATTCATGAGATATCATATTTTGAAAAGTTCCCACGCCAACACTTGTACATTAGCTGTAAAGTTCCCATGCCAACACTTGTACATTAGCTGCGGTAGCACACACCGAAGAACAGTCCAAGTCCATACACTAGTTATGTGGATTGTGACCAGTAATGAGACAATTGACCATCACAGGCTGTGTTCAAAATGACCACTGGCAGCACCAGTATATGCTCCCATTCTGGTATGGAAAGACTGCTGCACACATACCAGTATTTCAGCAGGGACAATCCGACAGACTGCAGTAATACATCATTGCATATCATCAGATGTAGTTGGTATGTCCTTGTAGACAGTCTTTCAGCTTTCCCCTTAGAAAAAAAGTCCGCAGGCATGAAATTTGGCGAATGGGTCAACCGAGATACAGGTCCTCTGCATCCAATCTAATGATTTGTAAACAGTTTGTGAAGCCATGTTGTACTTCGTGCACTGTGGGTTGTACAGCCATCGTATTGGAACCACAAGTTGCTCCTAGTCTGCAGAGGAATCTCTTCTAGCATCCGTGGAAGATGATTTGTTAGGAGGCTGTGATACTTGTGCGCATTCAGTGTTCTTTCTAAGAAAAACGGGCCTATGAGCTGATGGTTCACTGCCCCACACCACACGTTTACACTCCAAGGATGCTGACATTCCACCTGCCACAGCCAAAGAGAATTGTTAACAGACCAATAGTGCTTATTTCAGCACTTTACCAGGCCACGATTGTTAAAATTTCCTTCGCCACTAAACAAGATACATGATACATCTGGAGTATCCTGTCTTAATGCCCATGTATGGAAGTTAACACAATTCTCTTGATCAATTCCATGCAGCTCTTTATAGAAAGGGATAAACCTATGTCAATGGAAAATGCATAGGACACTTGCCCGATTAATCCCATTTCCACATGCGATTGTGCAAGAGGTAACATGTGGATCAACTACTTGTTTCATCTGTTATGTTGCTAAGAGTTAGGCTATGACTTCCACATAACTGGTTGAAGAGGTTGATAAATGATTGCCGAGATGCTTGACATTTATTGGGATTTATTGCCGCAGATACTGTACAAGAATGAACTGCATTCTTCGTACACTCTCCATACACCATGAGCATGTCACCTTTTTCTGCGTTGGTAAATCCCATCGTCCACTCACGACCTACTGATTGGACTGTCACACACTCACTGACTTGCAAGTCACAATGCACTCGAGGAACACACAAACAAACACACTGTAAGCAAACAACATCATACCTAGCAACTACCCACACACACAAACACACTGTGAGCAAACAAAAACATACCTAGCAACTACCCAGATTGAGTGGCACAAACTAGTATTGGTGTGGAAACTTTTAAAAATACAGTATCTCATTGACAACTTGTACTAGAATCCTGCAACAAACCCCACTGACATTCTGATTTACCATATTTTTAGTTTGTTAATGTCAGTAAGCACAGTTTCATTTAAAAAGTGTACATCTGCACAAGAAAGGATTTTTACAATCTGTTGATTGGGTAACAATAATGAGTCCCTGACTACCAATCCATTCTGTCAAAGCCGCAAATCAATAGCACTTCATACTTGTGGTGCGAGCTTTAGGCATTTCACCCTGTGACTTGGTCTTCAAAAGTGAAATAATTGTGGGTCAGGATGTGATTGGGTAAGGGGATTAGGAAAGAGGTGGTGGGTTTGGTATCAGGAGGATGTTTGGAAAGTGAGGCCATGGGCATGGGGGATGTTGTAAAATGATGTTGCATCCATAGTAACCAGCAAGGAGTCATGTGGTAGCAAAACAGGAACTGCAGAAAGGCGGTGAAGGAAGTGAGCATTGTCTTCACTGTAGGATGGGAGGTTACAGACAATGGTTTGCATGTGATGTTCAGTGGGAGGATTGTACCCAGCCACAGTTGGACAAGTGGAGAGACCGGTGTAGTTGGGTTTGTGTAGTTTGGCGAATAGGTAAAAAGGAAGGAGTGGTGTGAGGAGGGAGATTGATCCAGGAGTCAGGTTATGGGATGGACTTAAGGTCTTGGAGAGCTGCTGGAGTCTTGTTGGAATTCAAGGATGTGATCATGGTTGTAAGGTTTGTATGCAGAGGTGTTAGAAAGTTGGTGAAGACTCTCAGCCACATAGTCACTATGATTCATGAACACTGTGATGAAGCTTTTATCTGTGGGAAAGATGATAAGGCACGGATTGATTTTCAGGATATGGGTAGCTGTGTGTTACATAGGAGTGATGTTGGTCTCATTAGGGAGGATTTAGGAAAGGAAAGTAAGGCCGGGTTAGAAGTGACGAATTCCTGAAAGATAACCAAGAGATGACTGGCTGGAAGGGGAGGTTCAGGGTGGGAGGGAGGCTGGAACTGTTTTAAGCAAGGTTCTATGTGAGGTTTTTGTTGGCTGTTATTAGTGGGGTGCATCATCATCATCATTTAAGACTGATTATGCCTTTCAGCATTTAGTCTTTAGCATAGTCTTGATCTATTTCTACAGTTTTTATACCCCTTCCCTTCCAACACACACACACTAGCCACCAAGGAAGAGCCTACAGCTTTGATTCAACAACCCCCCCCCCCCTTTCCAGTCATACCATCATACCTCCCTAATGCACATTGAAGAAATTTCCACTGCAGAGATTAGGTAAGGAAAGAAGGTCCTTTACAAGTCCAGCACACTTGAATTTAGGTTTTGGGCTAAAGGTGAGGCCTTTAGAAAGTACCAAGACTTCTGAAGGGCTAAGAGTTGTGGCAGAAAGGTTGACAACAGTTTTACAGGATTGGTGTTTAGGATGTATATATCTCATGGAGGATGGAGGAATTCGTTGCGATTGTGGAAGATGGAGTAATGAACAAAGCATAGTTAGGGAGGTATGAGGGTATGACTGGGGGGGGGGGGGGGGGAATCAAAGCTGTAGGTTCTTCCTTTGGTGGCTAGAGAGAGAGAGAGAGAGAGAGAGAGAGAGAGAGAGTGTGTGTGTGTGTGTGTGTGTGTGTGTGTGTGTGTGTGTGTTGGAAGGGAAGGGGTATAAAAACTGTAGAAATAGATCAAGACTTCACGACAACTAGCAGGTTTAAATGGGTGGGTGTTGTAATAGATATGTAGAGGTGGAGGTGATGAGGCTTGCACAGGATAGATTAGTATCGAGAGCTGCAGCAAACCAATCTTCAGACTACCACAGCAACAACAAAAAGGTCATAAGATGGAAACAATTTTGCGTCGTAGTATCTCCCTCTGTTTCCACTCCATGTAGTTTTCACTTGTGGTAATGTGGCTTGTGTACAGAGATTTATCGGGTGTTGTTATTTTTTATTGTACTGTATTAACAGGATTTATCAAGAGTGGTGATAACATCAATTTGTGGCAATAAATCTTTGTTATGTGGAATCTATAATACTGTTGTTCCATTTGTAATAAACAATTTCTTTGATGCTGTTTTCCCAAATAAGCCTAAATTTTACTGTTATTCACATGGACAGAGGCAGAGTAAGACATGGGAGATAACTTCAGCTGATCTTCGAAGATCAGTTTCTTGAGACAGAGACAGTGTCATTATTATTATTGATGTTATTATTATTATTATTATTATTATTATTATATTGAATTATTGTTAATTAATACCCCCTTAAGGAGAGCAGTAAAGCACCATCAATTTTCAAGGCTTTTTTTTCTGTCTCTTTCATTTGTCTTTCAAAAACTTCTCATATATTCATTGTGATTCTTCTTCCTCTCTTCTGTACCGTTCTTCCCCGTTTTCTTCTCTTTCAATATCTGCTGAAATTTCTGTTTTCCAGTTTTTTACTCTGTATTTTTTCCTGTCTGTGATGTCTTCTGTGGAGATGTTTAGTTTCTTGAGGTCCTCCATGGTTTCCTATACCCAGTTGGTTTTCACTTTATTAGTCATAACTATATTAAAAATATTCTTGGTAAGTCTGTTTTTGTGCATAATTTGTATGTGTCTCTAGAACTTTGTCCTTCTTTACCTGGTGTTTTTAATCCTCTGTTTGTATTTGTACAATTCTTTTGTCAATATGTTTATCCAGATTCCCTCTCTCTGAACTGGCCTGTAGATCTTTCCTTCTGTTTTTCCATATCTTTGATTTTTGTTCTTCCCTTCATTGCTGTTGTTCTGAGGTGTACAAGGCCTGTGGTAACTGCTGTACTACAGTGTCTTAATTTGGCATTGATGGAAAAACTTCTTTTGTTATAATTGTGGCATGTAAGTCTGAATACCTTATGTAGTTTTGTGATTCTTTTTTCATTGGATGTTGAGTTCAGTCCCATTTTCTGTGTAATCTCTTCGAGGCACTGGAAACTTTCTTCATGTGATATCTTTCCATACTTTGTTACCAGTGGGTGTCTGTCTCTTTACATTGTGTCAATGTACAAGTTTTTTTATGTGTGATTTGTAGTCCCGTTTTGACTGAGATTTGATAAAGAGTTTGTAGAGCTTTTTTGTCTTCTTTTCTGTTATTTGTTATGATGGCTATATCATCAGCAAGGCCAGACATTTTATCTACATGTGCATATATATTCCGCAAGCCATGGTGTGGTGTGTGACATGATCTGACTACACGTAGAGTGCAGTCTTTGTTTGGCACAGCACTTGGAGGGCGACGGTTCAGTCTTCACCCATCTGTCTCTTTTGTCCCATGTCCTGATTATTTTCTCCAAAACTGAGTTAAATAGAGTAGGTGATGGCCATCCTCATGCCTCACTCCTGTCTTTACTCTGAACGGTTCATAGATCTCTCCCATGAACTTCACTTTCGATATTGCATTTTTCATGTTTCTTGTCATATTAACATCAAAGATAATGATAATGTGCAAGAATAATGTAAGGCTAGCATCTTTTTAGTCACATGTTTCTGCTGATACAGGTTATATTGTACACCTGGAAATACAATGTCAATTTTGTTCTGATGACAACACATGTCACCTGGGAATAGTAGATGTACTGGCAATGGTTTCAGTGTCATCCGCCAACAGTGTAATGGCATAGCTATCAGAGTGCTATATGTGTCTACCCTTTAATAGGAAATGCTCACAGCCAGTGTGATGCAGACATGTGAAGCAAGCAGGCAACCATGCCAGGAAGGCACACTCGTGATTCTTATAGCCAATGAGTGAGTTTAAAAAGGAGTCAAATTGTGGGCTTCCGAGTGGCAGGATGGTCCTTTCGGGGGAATTGCGGAAGAATCCCCCATGATTACCAGCGTCTCCGATGGCGCGCTCCTCCCTAGTGGGGGGCCTCACTGAGGGCACTCCCACCTTAGGTGATTGTTCACACCTCAGGTCACACCTCCCGACAAACGGACGGAGGGACCAATCGGCACTTTCGGAAGGTATCAGCTCAGGTAATCACCCCTCCCTGGGCCTGGCCGCTACCAGGGGGTACGTACGTGTCCTACCTGTCTACCCGGGGCGGGGAATTACGCGTTACCCCGTCACCGGCTACGCATGGAAGTGCGTGGGTCGGCCTTCAGACACGCACAGGGAGGAAAAGGAGAAAGGGAAAGGAAAGAAGAGGGCTCTCAAACGCCGCAGCAGAGAAAAGGGCAAAGAGAAGAGGAAAGGAAAATAAAAGGATAGAGGAAGGACGAAGACTTGCAAGTGTAGAAAGCAAGGAAGTTGGAACAGTTTCGAGCGTCCGTCTCCGGACGTAGGCACAAACCATACTCCCAGATGGGGAGAAAGGGAAGCAAAGAGCCAGAGGTGAGGGGAGGAGGGGCGAAGATGCGGGATGGGGAAGGATGCGGAAAGGGAAGGTATGCAGCCCGGAAAGGAAGGAAGGCCACATTAGCTCGGGGTCCCGTGCTCGCTACGCACGTATCCACAAAAGAGTTGTGGACCCCCTGGGGGGGTTTGTATAAGAATGGAATGTAGTTTTAAATGTGATGACGTGACTGGATATATCTTAAAAATTATTAAAAAATAATAAAGAATCATTTATTTTTCTGTATTCTTTGGAACACTTCAAAATCCTGATAAGAGCATCTTAACAAAAATTATGTAATTTAAAAAGAAAAAAGCTCAATGATGACAAAGAGGCACCCATAAAAATCAGCATCCCTGAGTATATAAAAGAAAGAGTAAAAACTTTATACAAAATATTATGGTTCGGGTCTGAAACTGCCCAACTACTTGTCCTTATGTAGCCATGCTCTCTCCAGATGTAGCTTCACTGGTACTGAGGTCATCACTGTGTAAGGCAATATTTTCTTCCTGCTTCTGCTGTAACATCACAATGGCTGGGTTTCACACTGCACTCAGCTACAAACAACCACTTTTATTGAGTATTTTATTAGATACTTAGATCCTTATATCATATTTCATTATGCGATTCCAGAAGTCATTCAATGGTCGCTACCCTCGCATGACATCTCTCTGTGAACATTTGGTGTAAGAATGTACATACCTATTGAAAAAGGGTCAAAATAATTTTTTGATCAAGACTTTTTTGTTTACAAATCAATGTTCTTTAATTTGGTGTCACTGGAAAGAAAAGAATTGACCATAAAATAAAATTATTAAAATGTGTACAAATGTTTTCAAATCTGTAATGAAAGCCTCTATTTCTAATTTTAGGATTTTTTATCTCTCCATACTAATTTTTGGTTCACGTAACACCTATTGCCATACTTTTCAATATACAGTCAGCAGTTTGTTTTTCTTTACTTGCCAGATCTGGTACCTTTTAAATAAAGCTGTAATGATTGTTGCTTAAAATGGCTAAACAACAACGAATAATTTCGACTAGCAGCAGCATTCGCAGAAACGAAGTGTCGTGTGTCGTGTGTGTGTGTGTGTGTGTGTGTGTGTGTGTGTGTGTGTGTGTGCTTTTTAATCTCTGAAGGACTTCATTGTTGTAACCCCTTAATGAGCACAATAAAAAGACTAACAAATCTTTGAAAGTCTTTTAACCATGGCAAGGAAATATAGAAGCCTTTGTTTTATCCCAGTTACTAAACTTTTTATAGCATGGCATAAATGTCATCCTATCTCCTACATTACATAGCTTGGCAGGGATAGATGGGTGTCAAATTGAAGATTCAGAACATAGACCGAATCCATTTACACCCCTTAAAAACTTAATGAAAGTTATGAATTACTTGAAATTTCAACGTTAAGATTACCAAAAGAACAAAAGACAGGTGTCCAGAATATATTCAATCCAAGTATCATCATTTAGCATTAATATTCCAGCAAACAGCATCAGAAGTGCTACATGTTCCAGTGGAAAATAAGACTATAATAGTCTAGTAGTTTAATACAAAAACTTCAAGAGAAATTTAACAGAAGTTCTGTTAAAGAAAAAACTGCTACCTTAGAACCAACTTCATGGGGTGAAGCAAAAATCCAAACTTTAGCACTACTGAATACGTAGTGAAGAAATCAAGGTTATTATTAAAAAAAAGCTGTGAAGTTGGAAGCACAATAGGTAAGGATTTGGAAACATTTGTAGTAAAAAGTTTGGACAAGGATATAAGCTGAATTTCTGCTAATAAAGAAATTGTCTACCTGCCCCTTCAGGAAATGTCAGAAGAGGGTACAAGGGAAAAAGACTAATTTTGTGTAACGTAAAAGATGTGTACTTAAGTTATTTTGCAATCTAGAAAATGAATTCATGCTGCATCACTGTGCTCATGTATCCTCAAGAATAAGAATGGAGCTGGAATCCTTACACTATTCTGAAAGTGTTATTTTTCACGCAATTGATCCAAATTCATAGACTACACTGGACACTTTAATGAAGACAGTCAATGAATTTGTTGAATATCTCATCAAAAAACTTCAAAACTTGATACAATATTACATACTGAAATCTCACAGTTGCTATTTAAAATCAAGCATGGATACACTCCATTACACTTTATGTACAGCTGTAGTGGATTTTGCTGGAAACTATACATCTGTTCCAGGAAGTTGCACAAGAGTTTCACTGACAGAACATTCAATTACTCTTTATCATTTCCTTGTGTAATATAAAACAGTAGTTTTCATTAAGCCAGTGTCCTTTTGTTGTGTAAGTGACTGACTGTAGCACAATATACAAACACATTCTGTTTTCCAAAAAAATTGTTCTCACCTATGTAAAGGAACAAATACCAAACAGTGAACATGACATTTACTTCAGTAATGACAATTATGCACAATACAAAACTTTAAGAACTTTGTAAATGTGTGACATCACAAGCAATATCATATGTAATTTCAGAATGGATTTTTTAACCACTAGTCAAGACAAAAATGCACATGACAGAGTTTAGCCACAAGAGAAAGTTTACAGTGTTCATATGACAAGCAAATTTTAAGTACAAAGCATTAGTTTATATTTGCCCAAACTCTGTTTCCAGGAATACAAACATTTTATGTTACAACACAGTAGATAACAAAATTCACAAAAATGTTACAGAAATGATATTAAACTGGTTTTACCATTCTTGGGACAAGACGCAATCATCTATTTTTTTTAAAAACCAATGAATGAAGGCAGACTGCTGATAAAGTTGGTTTCATCATCTACTAAATTCATATCAATGGTGGCTTGGAAAAATTCTGGAGACAAGTGAAGAACATATAGATGCAAAGCGCAAAGTTTTAACGAACCTTTCCTATTGACACCAGTTTGTGAAATGACCTGTATTTCAATATGTGCTTTGAAGTGTGGTTGTGATCAAACACATCTAGAAAAATTATTTTAACTCTCTTACATTAGGTACCTCCTTACACAGATTTTTCACGAACATCTGTGACATGAGGACAAAATTTCTTTATTTTGGGCAATTTTAAATGAAATGGGCCTTAGTCTTCATGATGATAGAGGTCTGGTTGAATTCAATTTTATGTCGATTGTTAATGCAAGTTTCGTTCCTGCCAATTCCTCTTAAACATCTCAATAGCATCCGTGACAACAAGTTCAAGGCAGACATAAAAAAGGTAGTTTACTCTTACCTGACATCTGCCTCTTCTGCCACTGTGTATACTGAAAAAGAGCACTCATCTTTACCCATATCTGCACACTTTAAACCACCATCCAGCCAAATAGCACACTATTCTAAAGACATGGACTCACTGAGCAGAAGTTGCCTCTGATAACTTGCCACAAGAAACAAACCACCCACGAAAAGAATTCCACGAGAATGATGCAGCAAATAAATATTACAAGCAATATCAGGATCCATTCTGTGACATGGAAGATTAATCAACTTGTGAATTGACATAACATCAAAACAATCTTAAGCTCCGGATAAAATCTTAAGCTCATTTTCCAAATAGTATTAAACGTCTGTCAAATAGCCAACCAACATTTAAAAACAAAGTAAAAGAATTTCTGAATGACAACTACTCCTACTCAAAAATGGTATAAAGAAAACTTACATTAAAGTGACATGTTCCACATCATTATGAAATGTATTGATGATCCGTGGAACAAGTATTAATGAAATGTAAAGAGGACTGTGGAAGATACTGTACACCTCAGAAGTGAATGTGGACAATATTATCAAACTGAACACGAGAGAGGTCTGCAACAACGTCAGAGAGAAAGCGGCGTCCAAAAAGGCACTGGAAAACATAAAAAATTTCATATTTCCGTTAGATGTTTCATTAAAGACTGCAAATGTGTCAATCATGATTTAAATAATGAAAACTGCACCAGTTACGGTTTGATGCTTAACGCAACGCATTTTAAGAATTTATTCTCATTTTGAAGTGCATTTGTCATATAAATGCGCCAGAAAATGAGAATGTATTCTGGAAAAGCATTATGCTAAGCATCAAAACAAGTACCTGGTGCAGTTTTCATTATTTGAATCAAAAAATTACAGTCTACAGTACCTCTGTTGTCTAATGGCTTCTGGAATAGTGTAATAAAGTAAGCTACAGAGATCAAAATATCTAATAATGTCATGAATAAATAAAGTAATTTACAGTTGTGTACAGTGTGGAACACAGACATTGTGAGGGTTGATTGGGTGCAGCAGATGCAGGATTGGGGAGGGGGAGATTAGACAAGCACAATTAGTACTGCGGCTGTATAAGGACAAGGCCACGACAATACAGCAGTCAGTGACCACTTGCAGCAGCTAGAAGAATGAGTAGATTTTATTCCATCTTATCGTTGCATGACCATGCATTCATATATGGTGTACGTAGCTTATTGAGAAACATTGCAGCGTATTTCATCCAGGAGGCAGATAAACTCTTAACATTTAAGAAACTTACTCACAATGTAACAATCTTAAAAAAACCTTTGTAGAAACTTATTTTTGATGACTATTCCTAACTTTTTAGCAGTATATGTTATTCTTATTACATTCAGGTTTTGTGACAGAATATACAATTAAATGAGCTGACTGACAAAAGTTGTTGGCAGCCTATACTAGGACTCAAACATTACCCTTTAACTTAAACAAAACTTTTTTTTTTTTTGCACATTTGTAACCATTAAGTCAATGACCACAATGAAATTTTTTAGCATTATGTACTCAAAGACCCACAAGTAAATTATGAGAATAGCTAAACATGACTGATCTTATACCAGCAACACACACTATTTACACGATAATGGGTGTGAAATTTGCTACTGTATTTCGTATTACCTATATTTAATCTTCTAAAGGCCAAGTGGGTGATGGTAGTTTGAACACACAATACATATAATGGCAATGTTACATGCAATCCACAAGAACAAGGTTGTGAAACTAATAATCACCAGGAAAATTTAAGACAGCAATATCTAAATTTCACAATAATTATAAAGGGAAACAAATCTTTCATTTAATGTCAGTTGTTATCAGTTAGTTGTAACAAAAGGCAGGGCCATTGTTTTGTGCATCCACTGACAGCACTCAATTAGAGCAGAATGAAATCATTACATAAAGGGGGCAATTCTCTATTTGCCATTTTGCATGGGAGGACTTTAATTTCAGACTTGAAATATTCCGCTGCTGAAGTGAGTGTCACTTGTACTGGACTTCTGTTAAAAAGTACACTGCATAAGGCATGCCATTCCACATAGTAAGCATGGAATTATGATTAGTCTATAGACCAGTTTTCCACCATTGATAGATAAATAGTACAGAAGTCACTTCTGAACTAATTAATAATAAAACAAGAGAGCATACGCGAGATCAATACCTCAGCATTCTCTAATGTAGCTGAGAGATTAATCGAATAACAAATCATCAAATATTTAAACAATAACAGTTAGTCATGAAATTCTTTTAGATAAGTTGGATGCAATGGGAATAAAAGGACCAGAAACAAAGTGGTTTCAATCACAATTGCAAACTAGATCACAGATTGTGGAACTTGCTTCAGCTCATTCTAATAGTAAAACGAGACTAGTATCTGATGCAAAGAAAATCGATACAGGTGTAACACAGGATAAGGTCTTGGGTCCCTCCTGTTGTTCCTTAATATAAAAGACGTACAGGCCTCTAACTCCAGCTAACAATAGGACTGCACTTACTCGTCCAAATTTATGGTATGCGCAGGGTTTGGCCAGAAATTAAAGTGACAAGAGTGGGAGCTCCAGACAGCCAAGCATTTAGAAAAAAATGGCATTTCTGAGGCCAGTACGGCAAGGCATGTGCCATTTATGTTAAAGTAGTTTCCAGGCAGCGGAAAGACTTCAGAATGATAATCCTAGTTTAGGGAGGGAGAGGGATGGGTGAGTACTTTTTTATCTAATTGAAGTAATAGCAATGCTGTACTTGTCTATGCAAAAGAATGTCTCTGCTGTTGGTTTTCTGTTGCAGATGCAATGCAATACATCTAGAGGTGGTATCTGTGACAAGACTAATTGTAGTGTCAGCCAGTGTTCGTGTTTTATACTTTTCAGTGATGTTATATGATGTGTTTACATTTCTTCAGGAATGTAATTTAACTTAGTACCATGTTCTAGTTATATCACTGATTATTCTCCTTGCGCACGTAGTGGTTTCATTTCCTGATCATGTAACAAACGAAGTGGCTAAACCATTGAATGCACTGGTCCCGTATTCTGGAGGAGAGTCCATGGATTCTCCAAGTTGTTAAAGTGAATGCCAGGATGGTTCCACTGAATAAGTCATGGCAGAGTTCCCGTATATTCTCCCCTAATTCTGTCCTACTTTGTTTATGTTTTATATTCAGTATGATTCATATTAACATTTAAAAATCCTCAAGTGACATAAATCTTGCTAAGACAAGTAGTTCAATATAATGTGAAGGCATGGTGTCCGTTCTTTCAGCATTATCTGAAAGAATAGACACCATACAGAATCCACAGCTGTGGTACGTATAATGTAACTGGAGGTGAAGGAAGGGAAGGGAAGGAAAGGAAAGGAAAGGAAAGGAAAGGAAAGGAAAGGAAAGGGGAGAAACCAATGATATCAGCTGCATTCAGACTTTATGCGCAATCAGCAGCAATGATTGAAAATACATGCCACACCAGGACTCGGACCCAGGCCCTCCTACTCGCCAGGTGGTTGCATTAAACACTGCGCCACCTGGACACAGTGTTTATCGCAAATGTGCGGACTATTACAATACGCTCCCCAACCGACCCACATAGCACCACCTGTCAGCAGTCCCCATCCATGGCCTACATGCCTGCTAATTTTAGATTCCCACTGGAGGTTGAATGTAAATGTGCACCTGCACTGAAGGTTGTGGATTAATTGCCCATTGAGGTGAATCACTTACATGAATGGGTAGTGTCCATCTCCAAAAGAACAGACACAATGATTCACCTCAATAGGCAATTAATTCACAACCTTCAGTACAGATGCACATTTACATTCAACCTCCAGCGGGAATCTAAAATTAGAGAGTATGGAGGACACGAATGAGGACTGCAGATGGGTGGAGTTAGGTGGGAGTGTGGGACAGCCGGGGAGAGCACGAAGACAGTCCACGCATCTATGATAAACTGTACACAGGTGGCGCAGTGGTTAATGCAACAGGTTAATAACCATTATCATTAGTTCCTTCACTTCCCTTCCCTTTCCCCACTTCACTCTACCTTAAATTATATAATTTGATTTAAGACATATACGGCTGCAAGTGTCAGGAAATTCTCCAAAAGTGGATAACAACTGTTGAACATGTGATGTCACCAGTTGACGTACATTGCCGCAAGTGCAGAAGATGGGCTTGTCAATCATACTGTCGCTGGTAGGAAGGCAGTGCTACTCACTGCTCCACTAACCTACTCTGTTTTCGCAAATGTAAACCAGTTCATTGTAGTCTTGTATTACCGTACCACGAGCATTACTGTATCACATCGAATAATGTAAGAATGAAAACAGAGTACCTTACTGAAGGGATGTGTAGCACTGCACTCTACCAGCGAGGGTAGAGTCAACTAGCCCAATTGCTGAATGTATGGCGAGGTATGTCATCTGGTGACTTCACATACTTAACAATTGTCACTCACTTTTGGGGTATGTCCCAACTACTGCACAGCCCTTGTGGAGTATTTAAATTACTTGTCTCAGCAACATCTACATCATTTCAAGAGTTTTTAAACATTAATAAGAATCATACTGTATGTATTTATTATTTCTATAATGCATCTGACATTGTTGCAGCTTTTATACTAAATGGCACAAGAATGAATAAATAGATAAATAAATTACGTGATGTTAACAACGTAGGAAAAGACATATTGCTACTTACAATAAAGAAGACACGTTAAGTTGCCGACATGCACAATTACAAGAAACAAAGCTTTTGGCCACAGCCTTCATCGACAAAAGAATGGTATTCCAAGATGCTGGAGCTGGCAGTCATGTGTGCACGACATGTGCTTGCTTGTGTGAATGAGTGGCATGTGTGTTTCACTTTTTCTGATGAAGGCTGCAGCCGAAAGCTTTATGTTAGTCTTAATTGTACCTGTCTGCAAGTTAATGTGTCTTCTTTACTGTAAGCAGCAATCTGCTGAAATTCCTACTTGGAGTTTCCGTTATGTGGTTTTAAGTAGATGTCAAAACAGAATCTATGAAATTTGTGTATTACAGTGGCAGTGTCTCTACTATGCTAACGATGTTAAGTATGATATGTGCAAAACTATCACATCTGCCTGTTTCACATGAAAACAAAGTTTTTAAGGCGTTTTGTGCTGTTATAGCAGTGTGCACTTATGAAGGGATGTAGTGGGGCGATGCACAGTGGCAATGAGCAGTGTACCATTTCACACTCCAGCCAATAGCATCATTCTCAAGTATGCTCATCAGGGTGTGTTCCCAACATTTAGCGTTAGTTGTCATTTTAATTTAGGTATGGTGAGGTTACTTAGCCACTACGGTGTTCTTTATGTGTGATATGGAGCAAACAGGTATTATGTTAAGTAGCGACAGTGTATAAATTTTGCTAGGGGGAGTTGGAAGCAGAAACAGTG
Source organism: Schistocerca cancellata (assembly GCF_023864275.1). NCBI lineage: Eukaryota > Metazoa > Arthropoda > Insecta > Orthoptera > Acrididae > Schistocerca > Schistocerca cancellata. The sequence continues at coordinate 286,374,619 of NC_064631.1, read as the reverse complement.
AGTACAATGTTCACCCCTGTGTTGCCAGTTACCAGGGGAGGTGACGGCTGGTGCATGAGGCATGGGGCAGAGAGGGCGCTCACTGGCACTATCACAAGGTATTGTCTCTCTATGGGGAATGGGCCGTGCTGCTGCCTTTTCATGTGCACCCAGCTATAGTTGCAGTTATTTTGAGAAAAGAAGGATGTTGGTTGCGTGGGATGGGTGCAGGCCAAGTATAGAATCTTTGCAACCTGCTTTCATAGTATACAAATCAGAAGAACCCTACAGTTTACACTGTGAGAGTAAAAAATGACAGGTATTAACGTTTTGCTATTAGATGATAAATTATCAGCTTTTTCCAGAAATGTCACAGTATAACAATTTTTTTTCCTGTTCCACAGACTAGACTGTTCAAGATCAGGCTCAGCCAAATACTGCAAGACGATGAAAGTGGAAATCCTAAATTGGGAATATTTAGGAGTGGACTTCTAGTTATGGCGTTCACTTGAAAATCACTATAAACCTCCTAAAAAACTTGTTTGGAACTGGTGGATTGGAACCATTTTAATTCATTTCTGGGACAACGGTGTGCGATGTGTTGGGCAAAAATTCTAATATAGCTAGAGTATTTGTAAGGATACAGATTGATGGGCAGATGTGGATTCTGACCACAATCTATTGGTTATGAACTGCAGATTGAAACTGAAGAAACTGCAAAAAGATGGGAATTTAAGGAGATGGGACCTGGATAAACTGAAAGAACCAGAGGTTGTAGAGAGTTTCAGGGAGAGCATAAGGGAAAAATTGACAGGAATGGGGGAAAGAAATACAGTAGAAGAAGAATGGGTAGCTCTGAGGGATGAAGTAGTGAAGGCAGCAGACGATCAAGTAGGTAAAAGGACGAGGGCTTATACAGTGGCGGTCGAAATAATAGAGCCACCTCTATTGACGAGATTAAGAACTAGGATATCTATTAGTACGTGAAATCGCCACGAGTGCCGTGTTGTCAGTCCCTTGTAGACAACATCAGGGAAGACGTTGCTGCTATCTTTAGTCGTCCGAAAGGAAGCGTTTGAGCTAGACGTGTGACAAGAGGCATAAAGGTAAGAATCTTATGGGTCAAAATAATAGAGCCGCTTTACACATGTGCCTTTAAATTGATTTTTATGCAGTTGTTTTGTATGTAAATTGACGTGTGGTTTTGTTTACATTCGTCTAGATGGGCAGAGCAAAGCATACCAGTGAAGATGAGCGTATAGTAATGTTCCGGATGTTCAAAAGTGGGATGTCCATGAATAAAATAGCCAATGTCTTGCACGTTTCGCGAAAACGAGTCCAGAACGCCATGAGACGGTCAAAACAAACAAAGCCGCAGGTGGAGAACAGGGGGCGACCTCGTGTAACTACTCCTCGCGTAGACAGACTCATCACTAGGGAAGTGAAGAAAGACCCATTTTTGTCAACACCACGACTGAAAGCCATTTTGTTTAGCGACGAACATGATGTTCAACCATCAACCTCAACGATTCAAAGACGACTGAGAGCTGCAAAATTGAATGGGCGCATTGCAAGAAAGAAGCCACATGTTTCACAAGCTAATGTTCGGAAAAGGTTAGCCTTTGCCCGGAGAAATGAACAAAAACCTAATACTTGGTGGAGGAACATCCTTTGGTCCAATGAATCCAAGTTTAATAGGTTTGCCTCAGACGGAAAAGTCTATGTGCGCCGCCCACCAAACCAGGAATTTAATCCCAAGTACACTTTAAAAACTGTGAAATACGGTGGCGGAAGTGTTATGGTATGGGGATGTTTTTCGTGGTACGGCATTGGTCCAATACACCGTATCAACAGCATAATGAACGCAGAAATGTACAAAGACATCTTGGCAAATGTGATGCTGCCTTATGCTGAAGAGGAAATGCCGCTGAAATGGAAATTTCAGCACGATAACGATCCAAAGCATACTGCAAGGATCATAAGGCAGTTTGTTCAAGAGCACAATATCGAAGTATTAGAGTGGCCACCTCAGTCCCCTGACGCATCACCCATTGAGAACTTATGGGAGATCTTAGACAAGAGAACTGACCGCTCAAAAGCTACATCTTCAGAAAAACTGTGGGAAGAAATCCAGAGAGCCTGGTATGCGATCAGTAGTGACGAATGCAGGCGTTTAGTAGACTCTATGGGTAAGAGGTGCAGGGCAATCCTCAAAAATAAGGGTTACCCCACGAAGTACTAATGCAGTCCTATGCAAAAAAGACTGTTCCTGTACGTTTCATAAGACTGAGATCAAGTACAATATATTTGTTTCAATTGGCTCTATTTTTTTGACCCTGTGGTCTGGTATTCTTTTGAATATTATTGATTATTACTGATTATTTTGTGTTGTGTTATCGATATAACTGACTATAGTACAATGTGACTCGGTTGTAATGGTTTCCATCATAGTTCAAACATGTCTAGTAATAAATGTGCACTTTATTCCAAACCTTTGCCAGGTGGCTCTATTATTTTGACCGCCACTGTAGAAATCCTTGGGTAACAGAAGAAATATTGAATTTAATTGATGAAAGAAAATATAAAAATGCATTAAATGAAGCAGGCAAAAAGGAATACAAACGTCTCAAAAATGAGATCGACAGGAAGTGCAAAATGGCTAAGCAGGGATGGCTAGAGGACAAATGTAAGGATGTAGAGGCTTGTCTCACTAGGGGTAAGACAGATACTGCCTACAGGAAAATTAAAAGAGACCTTTGGAGAGAAGAGAACCACTTGTATGAATATCAAGACCTCAGATGGAAACCCAGTTCTAAGCAAAGAAGGGAAGGCAGAAAGGTGGAAGGAGTATATAGAGGGTTTATACAAGGGCGATGTACTTGAGGACAATATTATGGAAATGGAAGAGGATGTAGATGAAGACAAAATGGGAGATAAGATACTGCGTGAAGAGTTTGACAGAGCACTGAAAGACCTGAGTCGAAACAAGGCCCCGGGAGTAGACAACGTTCCATTTGAACTACTGATGGCCTCTGGAGAGCCAGTCATGACAAAACTCTACCATCTGGTGAGTAAGATGTATGAGACAGGCGAAATACCCTCAGACTTCAAGAAAAATATAATAATTCCAATCCCAAAGAAAGCAGGTGTTGACAGATGTGAAAATTACCGAACTATCAGTTTAATAAGTCACAGCTGCAAAATACTAACACGAATGGAAGATCAGTTTGGATTCCGTAGAAATGTTGGAACACATGAGGCAATACTAACCTTACGACTTATCTTAGAAGAAAGATTAAGGAAAGGCAAACCTACGTTTCTAGCATTTGTAGACTTAGAGAAAGCTTTTGACAATGTTAACTGGAATACTCTCTTTCAAATTCTGAAGGTGGCAGGGGTAAAATACAGAGAGCGAAAGGCTATTTACAATTTGTACAGAAACCAGATGACAGTTATAAGAGTTGAGGGACATGAAAGGGAAGCAGTGGTTGGGAAAGGAGTGAGACAGGGTTGTAGCCTCTCCCTGATGTTATTCAATCTGTATATTGAACAAGCAGTAAAGGAAACAAAAGAAAAAATCGGAGTAGGCATTAAAACCATGGAGAAGAAATAAAAACTTTGAGGTTCGCCGATGACATTGTAATTCTGTCAGAGACAGCAAAGGACTTGGAAGAGCAGTTGAACGTAATGAACAATGTCTTGAAAGGAGGGTATAAGATGAACATCAACAAAAGCAAAACGAGGATAATGGAATGTAGTCAAATTAAATCGGGTGATGCTGAGGGAATTAGATTAGGAAATGAGACACTTAAAGTAGTAAAGGAGTTTTGCTATTTGGGGAGTAAAATAACTGATGATGGTCGAAGTAGAGAGGATATAAAATGCAGACTGGCAATGGCAAGGAAAGCGTTTCTGAAGAAGAGAAATTTGTTAACATCGAGTATAGATTTAAATGTCAGGAAGTCGTTTCTGAAAGTATTTGTATGGAGTGTAGCCATGTATGGAAGTGAAACATGGACGATAACTAGTTTGGACAAGAAGAGAATAGAAGCTTTCGAAATGTGGTGCTACAGAAGAATGCTGAAGATAAGGTGGGTAGATCACGTAACTAATGAGGAGGTATTGAATAGGATTGGGGAGAAGAGAAATTTGTGGCACAACTTGACTAGAAGAAGGGATTGGTTGGTAGGACATGTTTTGAGGCATCAAGGGATCACAAATTTAGCATTGGAGGGCAGCGTGGAGGGTAAAAATCATAGAGGGAGACCAAGAGATGAATACACTAAGCAGATTCAGAAGGATGTAGGTTGCAGTAGGTACTGGGAGATGAAGAAGCTTGCAGAGGATAGAGTAGCATGGAGAGCTGCATCAAACCAGTCTCAGGACTGAAGACCACAACAACAACAGATTGATTGTAGGCAATGAAAACCTAGTATGCCTAACTCCATTTTGTTAAATTTACAGGGAAAGCGAAAATGGTACAGATAATGTTACTATATGTGTAACTATATAGTATATGCCTAGTTATATAGGTCTAGACAGATAGAGAAATTCAAGCACTTTCAAATCTCTCTTTGGTAATGAAGTTATCGGTTACTGAAATATTCACAGAAAGATGAAGTTACGAGATTTTCATTGCCTAGTATTGATATGTGCACTCTTCCTCTCTCTAGACACAGATGACAGATCAAAATGTTGTTTGCAAAAATAGTAATGGCAATTTAAAACAAAGTGTGATACAGAAGTAAATGAGTTTTTCAGCCACAGAAATATTCGACCTCCTTGCCAGTGGCTTAAGAATTCAACTGATAATTAATAAGATTAACTTCAAACAACTAAAACCACATGTCTAAAAACCTGTACTACCTCACAGAAGTAGTTTGTAAATGAGAGGGGGGAGGACACACACACACACACACACACACACACACAGACACACAGAGAGAGAGAGAGAGAGAGAGAGAGAGAGTGTGTTCGAACATTCCTGTGCAAAGTTCCATTCTTGACATTGCAAATCCGTGCAAGTCTAACTTCTCGTGGCTACTTATAAAGGGCTCACAACGGATGCTCTACTTTATACACTTATTACGTGATCTTATACGTACAAATTGTGAACATCGAAACACCGCTCATGGGCTCCGTTCTTTGACGGAAATGGGTAAATTTGCGTCCCTATAAATTGCTATTAGACAATACATTACTGTAACCCATATATTTTGAACCAAGATATTGTGATCTGGTTGTCATGTCTTTGCAGCAACAAAACGAGCACTTAGGTCACACAAAATACGTAGAGCACTCAACTTTCCATGTCGGCAATGATTTATACATTTCTGGGAGAAATTTCAATCTTCATTATATGTTTGGATTGTAGTAGTTGTGAGTGGTTTTCGTGCTGTCGTGAGGTCGCCCCTAGTTCCAGTTACATTAACAAGTCACTGTAATTTAGAGGTGGCAAAAAATAACGTAACTGATAGAAATAACCGGTTACTGAGAAGTAACGGTTACTGCGATAGCCGTTCCTCTGATTCTGGCAGTTATTTCAATAACTGTTTAGTGTCAACAGTGCCTCGCGCCATCTGTTGACCGAAGATCGTACTGCGCATTTGGAAGGCGTTCTATAGACCATGGGAATAACTGTGAGACTGCGCGCCATCTGTTGATAAGAACTGTGTACTATTTCGTGGGCCTTCGTTACTTTTAGCATAAACAATTAAATAAAGTTAATGTCCGAGCCGTGGCTGATAGGAGCTGCAGTACAGGCATTAACAAGTACGGTCGTTCCCTTAAGCCACCGCCTTACGTGTTAATTTAGCTTGGACGGGTAGTAGAAGGAAAGTTACTTAGGAATTCGAGCGACTATGGAAATAACTGTCAGAGACCGGTATTCTCCTCTGGCAGTTATCGTTATTGGCTCGTAGTTCTAGTTCTCTGGTAGTTATCCGGCTACCACCACAGATAACCTGGAAGCTGGTAACGGAATAACTGTGTGTCTAGACGTTCCTGACTCGGTGACTCCAGTTAAAGGTCGTAGTTCCAGGTGATATTTCCAGAGAGGGTAGTAACTGGAGCGAACAAATATTTTCGTACTGCTACGGAAATAGCCGCTGGCAATCGCGAATGACAAATAACATGTCAGAAAGTATAACATAATACAGTGGAATATAATAATTATTATCCTCATCATTTGTCAGGAGATTGTCAAAATATGTGAATATATCACAGTAACTGCTAATATTTACAGAATTGGTACACTGACAGAATAAAACACAGTTACGTACTTTTAATAAATTTATCGTACACAGGATACCCGATCTTGACTGTTGCAACCAAGTGCTGTCAAAACTGAAATATAGCAGAATTTTTACCTAAGCTGGTCTATCAGTCTCTGTTACGATATTCATCTACAGAGTAGGAGGAGGGGTCAATGGAAGCGTCTGATTCCACCCGCCTGCTTCGACGTAAAGGTGTTGTGGTGTGTGAATGTCATTACGGCACGGTGTTTATGAGTTGGTTTGTGTGTGGGGGGGGGGGGGGGGGCTGTCGATCTAGGTTGCAGTGCCGGAATTTGCTGGTGGTAATTAAATTTTTTTTTTTTTCTAGCTGTGATGTTTTGTGTATTTATGATATATTGAATGTGATTTAATTTATGTAGGGATGATTGATTTGTGGACTTTTGGGATTGTGGTTTTATTTTTCGCAGTTGTAGGTGTTGGTTTTTTGGCATCAGTAGCTGTGGTGGACCTATATAGGTCACCGGAAATGACCGATTCCCATTTTCATAGTTGTGTGAGTTGATGTTTTAGTATCGTCATCTGAGGTTGACCTATATAGGTCAAGGGAAATGTCTGATTCCAATTTTCGTACTTTTAGTTGTGGGTATTGGTGTTTTGGTATGGTCACCTATAGTTGACCTATATTGTTCAAGGGAAGTGTCCGATTCCTGCAGATTTTTGTTGGTGTAGCAGAATGCTGTAATTTTTTTCTCTTTTTGTTCTTCATTTTGTGTTTTGGGATCATGGTGTGTTTTTTTTACTAGCTTGTCCTCACCCTAAAACCCCCAACTTCCCGCAGTTGTCCCATTGGTTTGATTGTATTTTTGGTGGGAAATGTTATTGTATTATTTATATGTATCTTCGTGTTTGTTGCCATGTGTATGTAGTGACGTCATAGACACACTTAAAATAGCCATTTCCGGCATATTGATGACGGGTGGAATCAGACACTTCTGTATCAAATAGTCTTTCAAACACACTGTAAACCGTGCCTTATCTGAAACCAAGTTTTTAATGGTTGCTGACTTGCTGGCAGTTTATTGAAAATGCATGTTCCTGAATATTGGACCCCTTTTGGACCAAGGTAAGTAATTTTAGGTCTTTATGTAGATTGCTGTTCCCATTTCTAGTACTGATATTATGTATTAAGCTATTGGTTGGAAATACTTGTAACAAATTTCATAAAGGAATAAATATACTAGGAAGCAGTGGTTAGAATACAAAGTTCCTTGAACAGGTTCCTACATGATGTTCTTGAATTGATACCACAAACTATTTTTATTACACGCTTTTACTTGCGAAAAACTTTTGCTACGTTTGATAAGTTCCCACAGAATATGCTCCCTTATGAAATAACAGAATGAAAAAATGTGGTATGCCCTTCCCAACTGAATTTATTATCGAGTTGTCCCAGAAATGTATCACTGTCAACCTTTTCGATCTGCATGTCTTCATATGTTATAAACATGCTGTCGCTGGAGAAATCGAGCAGTTTGCAAATCTGACATAAAACTTGGATTAGCGTACTCACACTTTCCCCAATAGGACTAGCTTTTACAGCACAGGAGTAAACGAATCTGTCACATTACGTATATTTTTTGTTGTATTATAAGGCTGTACACTTTATTCTATTATGTGAGCAGCACAAGAAATTAAGCTTCGAATTTAACCTACAGTACTCAGTTTACATATTACTTCATACTTAAAAACGCAAGTTGTTAACATTTTACTTAAAACAGTGCTTTGGCGAAGTTCCGCGTACTTTCTGTCGCAGCTGCGAAGATAATATTTCTAATAGCGACCGATAACCTACAAACATATAATATGAAACACCAATAATCGTTCTAACATCAACTAAAATGTACCCGGAGTTAATAAGCTAAGGTTATGACACGATTCATACGACATTCCTGCTATTTCACACTACTCGCTAGAGGTGGCAAAAAATAACGTAACTGATAGAAATAACCGGTTACTGAGAAGTAACGGTTACTGCGATAACCGTTCCTCTGATTCTGGCAGTTATTTCAATAACTGTTTAGTGTCAACAGTGCCTCGCGCCATCTGTTGACTGAAGATCGTACTGCGCATTTGGAAGGCGTTCTATAGACCATGGGAATAACTGTGAGACTGCGCGCCATCTGTTGATAAGAACTGTGTACTATTTCGTGGGCCTTCGTTACTTTTAGCATAAACAATTAAATAAAGTTAATGTCCGAGCCGTGGCTGATAGGAGCTGCAGTACAGGCATTAACAAGTACGGTCGTTCCCTTAAGCCACCGCCTTACGTGTTAATTTAGCTTGGACGGGTAGTAGAAGGAAAGTTACTTAGGAATTCGAGCGACTATGGAAATAACTGTCAGAGACCGGTATTCTCCTCTGGCAGTTATCGTTATTGGCTCATAGTTCTAGTTCTCTGGTAGTTATCGGGCTACCACCACAGATAACCTGGAAGCTGGTAACGGAATAACTGTGTGTCTAGACGTTCCTGACTCGGTGACTCCAGTTAAAGGTCGTAGTTCCAGGTGATATTTCCAGAGAGGATAGTAACTGGAGCGAACAAATATTTTCGTACTGCTACGGAAATAGCCGCTGGCAATCGCGAATGACAAATAACATGTCAGAAAGTATAACATAATACAGTGGAATATAATAATTATTATCCTCATCATTTGTCAGAAGATTGTCAAAATATGTGAATATATCACAGTAACTGCTAATATTTACAGAATTGGTACACTGACAGAATAAAACACAGTTACGTACTTTTAATAAATTTATCGTACACAGGATACCCGATCTTGACTGTTGCAACCAAGTGCTGTCAAAACTGAAATATAGCAGAATTTTTACCTAAGCTGGTCTATCAGTCTCTGTTACGATATTCATCTACAGAGTAGGAGGAGGGGTCAATGGAAGCGTCTGATTCCACCCGCCTGCTTCGACGTAAAGGTGTTGTGGTGTGTGAATGTCATTACGGCACGGTGTTTATGAGTTGGTTTGTGTGTGGGGGGGGGGGGGGGGGGCTGTCGATCTAGGTTGCAGTGCCGGAATTTGCTGGTGGTAATTAAATTTTTTTTTTTTTTCTAGCTGTGATGTTTTGTGTATTTATGATATATTGAATGTGATTTAATTTATGTAGGGATGATTGATTTGTGGACTTTTGGGATTGTGGTTTTATTTTTCGCAGTTGTAGGTGTTGGTTTTTTGGCATCAGTAGCTGTGGTGGACCTATATAGGTCACCGGAAATGACCGATTCCCATTTTCATAGTTGTGTGAGTTGATGTTTTAGTATCGTCATCTGAGGTTGACCTATATAGGTCAAGGGAAATGTCTGATTCCAATTTTCGTACTTTTAGTTGTGGGTATTGGTGTTTTGGTATGGTCACCTATAGTTGACCTATATTGTTCAAGGGAAGTGTCCGATTCCTGCAGATTTTTGTTGGTGTAGCAGAATGCTGTAATTTTTTTCTCTTTTTGTTCTTCATTTTGTGTTTTGGGATCATGGTGTGTTTTTTTTACTAGCTTGTCCTCACCCTAAAACCCCCAACTTCCCGCAGTTGTCCCATTGGTTTGATTGTATTTTTGGTGGGAAATGTTATTGTATTATTTATATGTATCTTCGTGTTTGTTGCCATGTGTATGTAGTGACGTCATAGACACACTTAAAATAGCCATTTCCGGCATATTGATGACGGGTGGAATCAGACACTTCTGTATCAAATAGTCTTTCAAACACACTGTAAACCGTGCCTTATCTGAAACCAAGTTTTTAATGGTTGCTGACTTGCTGGCAGTTTATTGAAAATGCATGTTCCTGAATATTGGACCCCTTTTGGACCAAGGTAAGTAATTTTAGGTCTTTATGTAGATTGCTGTTCCCATTTCTAGTACTGATATTATGTATTAAGCTATTGGTTGGAAATACTTGTAACAAATTTCATAAAGGAATAAATATACTAGGAAGCAGTGGTTAGAATACAAAGTTCCTTGAACAGGTTCCTACATGATGTTCTTGAATTGATACCACAAACTATTTTTATTACACGCTTTTACATGCGAAAAACTTTTGCTACGTTTGATAAGTTCCCACAGAATATGCTCCCTTATGAAATAACAGAATGAAAAAATGTGGTATGCCCTTCCCAACTGAATTTATTATCGAGTTGTAGTCCCAGAAATGTAACACTGTCAACCTTTTCGATCTGCATGTCTTCATATGTTATAAACATGCTGTCGCTGGAGAAATCGAGCAGTTTGCAAATCTGACATAAAACTTGGATTAGCGTACTCACACTTTCCCCAATAGGACTAGCTTTTACAGCACAGGAGTAAACGAATCTGTCACATTACGTATATTTTTTGTTGTATTATAAGGCTGTACACTTTATTCTATTATGTGAGCAGCACAAGAAATTAAGCTTCGAATTTAGCCTACAGTACTCAGTTTGCATATTACTTCATACTTAAAAACGCACGTTGTTAACATTTTACTTAAACAGTGCTTTGGCAAAGTTCCGCGTACTTTCTGTCGCAGCTGCGAAGATAATATTTCTAATAGCGACCGATAACCTACAAACATATAATATGAAACACGAATAATCGTTCTAACATCAACTAAAATGTACCCGGAGTTAATAAGCTAAGGTTATGACATGATTCATCCGACATTCCTGCTATTTCACACTACTCGCAGTTATACTGATAACTAAACTGATGGATTCCAACTATGTCGTTATTTAACTGTCGGAGTTATCGGTATTCGCTAGCGAAAAATAACTTGGCAGTTATTAATAACGGTTAACGATAACGGTTATCAAAGAATAACTGGAACTGTGATAACGGTTACTCCAGAATAACCGTTTGGCCCACCTCTACTACTCGCAGTTATACTGATAACTAAACTGATGGATTCCAACTATGTCGTTATTTAACTGTCGGAGTTATCGGTATTCGCTAGCGAAAAATAACTTGGCAGTTATTAATAACGGTTAACGATAACCGTTATCAAAGAATAACTGGAACTGTGATAACGGTTACTCCTGAATAACCGTTTGGCCCACCTCTACTGTAATTGACATACTATCATAAAGGTGTTGTCCAGATACGGGGTACACTGCACCGAATAGTCCACATAAAAAAAAAGAAGCTTACCCGTTTGTTCGCATAATTACCTTTGGAAGTATGTCATTTTCCACCTCCTTCCATACGCTCACTGTAAAGCAGTACTACTGACCGGACCACAATGATTTGTCTGTTAGGCTCCCAGTTAGGCTTCCCTCTACGGGTGACTTGCCGTTGGGGACAGCTCGGCTCGAAACGAGACCAACCAATAGAATTTCAAGGTAGCTAGAGCCAATAGGATTGCTTCGCTTTGGATGAACCTGGCGTGGACAACTTTATCTTTGGTGTTTACATGTCATCTTTAATAACATGGACTGCATACGCGCCAATCTTTTGAGATAGTTATTGTTTTTCTCATTTATAACTGAAATTTGGCATTAATTTTAACAATAAATAGTCTTGTCATGTTGCCTTTTCACATGTAGATATACAGTTAACGTAGTTACTGCGAAATTCCTTATGTTAGTACGATAGTTACCGTTTTTACATGCGGCCAGGTGAAATGTGTTGACAACTCTTTTTACGAGCAACAAAATTACGCATCATCAGTAAATACCTGTTTTCCTTGCACCAACAGTCTTTTAGTGGTACGATTACTTAGGAGAGGAAGACAAAATACCTGTTTGGCAACAGCTTTTTGACGATTTCTCAACTATACTAGTGAAATGTTTCGTTACTTTTTTATAAGAAATGCAATGGTGTATTTTGTCACTGCTGTTATTTTTGTGAAAAATGGGAGGTAAACATAACGTGGTTCATATTGTCAATGTTGTTGTTGTGGTCTTCAGGCCTGAGACTGGTTTGATGCAGCTCTCCTTGCTAATTTATCCTGTGCAAGCTCCTTCATCTCCCAGTACCTACTGCAACCTACATCCTTCTGAATCTGCTTAGTGTATTCATCTCTTGGTCTCCCTCTGCGATTTTTACCCTCCAATGCTAAATTTGTGATCCCTTGATGCCTCATGACATGTCCTACCAACCGATCCCTTCTTCTAGTCAAGTTGTGCCACAAACTTCTCTTCTCCCCAATCCTATTCAATACCTCCTCATTAGTTACGTGATCTACCCACCTAATCTTCAACATTCTTCTGTCAATATGTGTGTGCTTATTGTGCTGGAACATTCACGTATTGTTTAGATCCACTGATATTTTTGTAACTTGTAGCACTTAGTTTAATGAATATCTGTCTTGACAAACTTTGTTGCTTGCTACAGTTATGTGTTTATTTTGTTGTTAAATGATCATTTATCTTATAACAAAAAAATGGCAGTGTATATGCCACAAAAAAATCACATAAATCTGGTAGAAAAATAATTTGTAACATTGCAATGTAAAATTCCTTTGAATGTTTCAGTTTAGTTTCTTGTGGATATATTCAAAGCCATCCACTAGTGCAACTTTTTCGATATCCCTCTAGATTGGTAATGAAGTTATTCCTGTGACAAACTTAACTCATTATGTTGTATGCAGTGTCAGTACGTATCACAAGAAACAACAGAGAATGGACTTTGAGATTAAGGTGTTCGACTCTGGTTTGTTCCGTAATTTTCGCACTTTGGACATGTTTTAATTCTCATTATATTTGGGCCTAGTGAAAGTGCTTAAGATTTTACACATAAAGGGTGTAAAGCAAAGTTGTCCCGTTCCCTAACTGTAGCTTCACACACATGTACTGCATGTAATATTTAGTGGCTTTTGTTCTGTAAGTGTTACAATTAGTGCAGCCAACTGACTGGGATATGGCATGTTCCATAGTAACTTAACATAGTAGGGTCGATGCACCACTGACGGTTCGATTAAGGACAATTGCTATACAAATTAGTTTACAGATTACTTCAGTAATTCTATAGTTTAAAATTCTGTGGGGAGCAAGTGTTCTAAATTATATAACAAAAGCAAACAAAAATATTGAAAATGAAATGGCACATTTCCCCAATTTTTGCCACGTTGAACCTCACTATGGCCGGCCAGACATTTCCTTGCTTTTGGCTGTTACTTATTATAATGAAACTGAGGCTTTACATAGTTTCAGAATCTATTTGCAGAAAAGTAATTTATTCTTTGTACAAACATCAGGGTGGCCATCAAATTTGAATTTTAAAATTCAATGTTGTCATGTATTATGTTTACTGTATGGGTTTAGGCATACATACTACACTGGAAAGAACAAATTGCTTGTTTTAAAAATATATGATGTCCGATATGAACCATGTCAAGATGTACACCACATACAGCATAACTGACCAAGTGGAGTGATCATCTGAAGGATAGTGCACATCAAAATGTCACATGGTTGCATTTATGCAACACTGTCTGTTTGTTTAAGCCAGACATATTAGGGTCAACTGAAGGGTTAAATCGCCAGTACATGACAATAGTGACACAGAAGAGACAGATTAAAATCCACAGTCACATCTCATGGAGTAATGATGATAGAATGTTATAGTTAATCTTGAAAGAAAACTTGAAGTTTCTCATTTAATTTTGTTAAGGTATTCATAATCTTACATTGATTTGTTTACAAAAAAATCCCTTTTTCAGCAAATTGTCATTACACCTACACTATGCAATATGAAGTTACAGAACTGTGTATTAGCTATATTTGAATAAACTATGGCGACTCATCAATGATTACTTGGTGATGTGACAGTTTGAATGTTTGTCACGAAAGCTGATTTTTCATCCCATCAAGTCTGTTGAAACAAGTGATCAAGTGTGTGTAACAGGTACAACATACACCCTGCATATCCCTGCCCATCTGTATTAGCTACCCTGCATGTTTGACTTTGACCGACCATTCTGTAGCACACTTACCAATGTATACTTTCTCAAACATCAATTTCTGACATAATTTTAGGTGCTTCAGCTGACTCTTTTGTTTTCAGGGATTGTAACACATTAATTTCAGATTTCATTCCTTTTCTGGATAATTTTTGTTCTTGTTGTTTTTCAGTTTCACTTAGTTGCTTCTTTTGTCATCTATGTACAAGCAACTTGCATTACACATAGACAGAATTAAACTTCTGTTGATTTTAAAATTGTCAACACTGTGCAAGCATTATGAGCAAGAATACTTTTCACTCTAACTCTCAACAATACACTCAGAAACTTCCTGACAGATTAAAACTGTGTGCCAGACCAAGACTCGAACTTGGGCAAGTGCTCTCTTATCTGAACTACCCTTGTACGACTCAAACCCCAACCTCATTTCTGCCAGTATGTCACCGCCTACAAAAGTTTGAGTCTAGCTCTGGCACACATTCTCAATCTCACAGGAAGTTTCATATCAGCGCACACGCTGCTACAGAGTGAGCATCAATTCTGGAAATACATTCAGAGTTTATTGAAAGACCTCTTTCTACAACAGCATTTCCAGGCGAAAGTATTGACATTATTTTTAAAAAAAATCTACAAAATTACAACATTCTTTTGTGGCTATGTAATGAGGTTTATCCAACCCAAGTTTCACTTATTTTGAAAAATGCCAATTTTTTTCTTTTTGAATATGAGCATCGTTACAAATATCGACAAATTGTTGTTTGACACAAACACAAATTTTCACCAGAAAGAGAATTTAAAGTCATAATGTCAAATGTCTGCTTGTGTCTATATATATATATATATATATATATATATATATATATATATCTGTGTGTGTGTGTGTGTATACACCTGTCCTTTTTTCCCCTAAGGTAAGTCTTTCCGCTCCCGGGATTGGAATGACTCCTTACCCTCTCCCTTAAAACCCAAATCCTTTTGTCTTTCCCTCTCCTTCCCTCTTTCCTGATGAGGCAACCGTTGGTTGCGAAAGCTAGAATTTTGTGTGTATGTTTGTGTGTCTATCGACCTGCCAGCGCTTTTGTTTGGTAAGTCTCATCATCTGTCTTTTTAGATATATTTTTCCCACGTGGATGTTTCCCTCTATTATATTCATAATGTCAATCTTTATACAGCTGTTTCTTGATTTAATGCTGCTGATGGGTCCAAACATGAAATGGCATGTGTAGGTTTATATTTCAGTGGTTCGCCTTCAAGTAGCTTTTGTATTATACCAATAATACAAGAATGCATTTCTTCTTTTAGCCTCAAGATGTCAGTCAGTCAAGTCCTTAACTTTCTTTTGGTACCTTTGCAGTGAAATCCAAAATACACGAAGCATTGTGCAGTGATCAGATTCTTAATATTCATGTCAGCCTACACGAGGGATTTTCCGATTATGCAAAATGTCTGAACTGACAACTTGCTGCATTAATGATGTGGTACAAGTGAACAACTCATTAAACAAAAAATAAGCCATAGGTACATCAGTTAGAAAATCACATATAAAATTTTGAAAGGATGTGCTGTCAGTGAAAAAAAGCCAATTTTTGACCTAAGAATTTGTCTCCAACTGTTAAGATAAGAGTTTTCAAACACTCTGAATCAGGTAAGAGTTTAATTTTAAGCCAATTGAGAAATATAAGTTCTTAGATGTGGGAGAATTTTAAAGCTAGTTGGGCCACATTTTCAATCCATTTTATGCCACAGAATTGCAAAGGAAAACCTGAAGGCACTATATATTCTGTATATTGACACCTTCGCGTAGGCAAATCTTGAAACACACAATACAAGGCTCTGAAAATGGTGGTCTTTCCCAATTTGTTTGTGACACTCCAGTTTTAAAAGTGCAGTGAACTATATGTGGTTACAACCACCTAACTGCAAGAGTTTCATGTTACCAGAAATTTATTTTACTTCATTATTCAAAAACTTCCAAGCTGCAAAATTTTAGGAATATTCTGCAAATTAAAAGGCCCTTTCAAAGCATAGGCTCTTTGGCATTGAATAAAGACAGAATCAAAGTATGAGGTCGACATCTGCGACTTATTTCAAATCCCAAAAACTAACATGGATGTCCATTCATTCGTTGTTTTATTTTTGTATGACGTCGGTGCTGTATACAGTAATGTGTGGTCGTTGGCCACATAATTTTATGAAGCTGTTCACATTTGTTGAGTGAAACTACTCAAAATAAAGAAAAATTACATGTAACTTGTGGCTGGTCTACAATGTCAATATCCAACAGTCGCTGGTTCCCTGCAGATGATACTTGCTTTTGCTAACATGAAATTGCATTCACAGCTTACACTGCCAATGCAGAGTCACTCATACAAATTGTCTCTCATTATTACCTGTTACTTAGCACACTTAAACATTGCAACACCTAAGATACACCAGGGTCATCAGGACACATTTTCAGTATGTTATGGGAAAAAATTAAACAGTTGATTGGAATTTAAATATTAAATTTTTAATTAGGATTTATTAGTACAATTTTAAGACTATATTCATAATTTGTCATCATATCTTATAGACTTTATGAAGTAATACAGTGACGTACAAAACATACAGAATGTGAAAAAACAGTTTTCAAATATTCTACACATCAGCTATAAATATTAAGATACACAATCGAAACTTCATATTTAAACAGAAAATAGATTTCACATCAAAATTATAAACCAAAAGAAAAGATTAAATTCAGTACAAAAGTTTCTGTAGGCATAACTTACAAGAAAATTTTACTGTAACTTTTAGCTGAATCTACAGCAATTATAAAAATATTTCACAGTATCATGAATTGCAATAAAATCTTAGTTTTTGATAATTAAGTTTCTTTCCAGTCAGTTTCAGAAACTTGATTCATCCAAACTTCCAAAACTGTTTGCACACAGAACAATGGAACTTCCAAACACAATGGTGCTCGACATCTGGCACATGATTTAGTTTATCTGTGAGTTTCCTGGCATCACAGGTTGCTGAAACATGAAATCGAAGGCAAAATAATAGACATTTCAAGGGTGTTGTTGCTCCAAAATTCAGTCTACCAGTGCCATTTATAGCATACAACCAATCCAGTTCTTCACACACTTATCTAAAAGCCCCCCAAAAATAACAAAAACCAACAATTATCTTGATTTACGTATTGTCAGTTACTTTTGAGACAGAATTTTGCTTTTCTTTTTTAATGGTTCTGAGTACTATCTCTGAAATAATTTCATTGTTGAAAAGCAGTTCCCAAAATGAAAGCGTCCTTTTGTTTAGCTGTATGCAATGTCAAAAGACTACATAGTAGGCAACATAGTGTTAAGTACTTGAACAAGGTGAAACAGATCAATACAGAGAATCTGCCCTCTTAGCATATTGTAGTACAAAAATAGTATCTAGAAATAACGGTGTGCAAATATTTTATCTGTTGCTAATTTGACATGTCCTGACCTCTTCTATAAAGCTTTTAAGTATACCAACATTTCCATTCAGACAATGGATCCAAATCACACCATATCTCTTCTGCCAGATATTATTTCCAATCCACAGCAGCACAAAGAGGTAAAATAAAGATTAGCATAGTATAGAATACATTGTTTGTGTAGTTCTATTTCTTTCTCAGTGCAAACAAACAAATTGTGCTTAATTTTGAATGATACGTCCTTAAATAATATGCTTGAGCATGTTGCTGAATATAATTGATTTATTTCGTATGTGCTTAAACATTACTACTATTAACTATTTACTTCTATGGCACACAGCAGGTGACAATTTTTGTAAAGTCATACAATGTAGACTGTCATGGCCAGCATTTTCTTGAGTCAAAATTTCCAGGTTAAAAGGCTATGGTTGATATATAAAATTACTTCTTCCTGACGTTTCATCTCTAACTGCGGGAGACATCTTCTGAGGTAGAATGGAAGTTCCCATTGTACCTCTGAAGATGTCTCCTGCACTTGGAGTAGTAGTTTTATACACTGACCACAGCCTTTCAACCCATAAATTATAGCTCAAGAATTCTTGTAAGGTTAGTATTATCTGATGGAAACTGTAAATAAGTTATGTTACCATGAACAGTGCAGTGAGCTTATTCAGTTTCAAAAAGTTACCTGTCTAAGAGAAATCAGCATAAGACATCAACAAGGCATGGCAAATGAGACTCATTGCACCTCAAATGTACAGAAAACCAGAATTTAAATACTGATCATCCTGATCTGGAAATGTAATGATGTTTTACACTATATGTTGCAAAGGAAAAAGAAACCATTTTATCCAACTATCAACATCCCACAGCAATCAGTCGAGCAATGGAAGTTTGTCAGTTCCAGATGGGTTAATCTCAGTTTTTACTTTGGTGATTTATTTGTTTTTAAAGATAACATTTATTGACATTTTTGGCAGTAAATAAAATACTTAAAAGTCACTGCCCAGTTTGGTGCTCTCCTGACATGCACTGGGCACAGACACACAATGGTAGCACTAGTACATTATGTCTATCGAAAGTGTAATCGAGTATGTTTCACAAGCCAGTGGTGAAAACTGCAAACAGTTTGGAAGTAGTAAGGAATGTTGGCCTAAGACTTTATTAATTTTAGACGCAATTAACGATTAGTAAAGATTATTGTGGCATCATGTGTAACGTCACATCACATTTACAAGCCAAATGTAACTAATCCTATTACAAAACAGTAGTTATGCTTCAATATGGAACAGTAAGTAGGCAGTGGATAATGTGTGTTCAAAACAATGAACAATTTGTGAGTTCCTGCTCAAGTACTGGAAATACCATAAGAAATTGTGTGAAAAGATAATCCTAGACTACAGGATTCAAGAACAACCACATTAATGGAACTTTGGATTAGACATTTAGGTAATACAGTTGCTCTGAAAATCAGAGTAGAGATGAGATGCACAGCAGCCTCAACGTAACCAATACTAAAAACAAAAAGTTAGGCCCAAATACAATCAAGTGTGCACACTATCAAATAATTATTTGTAGGACATACTGAGAATCAGTCAACTTGACACATTCATCCTCACGAATACTACAGTGCCTATTGGTAGCCACTGTCATACCAGGAAGCTTGGTGTAATCTTATAGCACTTCAATTCTCAGACTCATCACAGTACAAGTAACTTATTAACTTACTGCTGCGCATTAGCTGGTGCACTCATGCTCCTTGTGGCATGACAATGAGGAAACAAGAAGATATCACATTTATATGGGTTAAACTTTACTTACAGCTTAGGCGCCCTCGTGCGGTGATGTTGGCAACGACCGTGCAGTGCTGAAAATTATTCTCTAATATTTCATTTCTTGTAAGCACTTTTTCTAAATGTTCGCTTTACTAGGATAATTAATTTACTGAGCAGACGCGGGTACATGCAAGAACACGTCAACCATAGAGTAGAAACAGGATTAATTATTTATTTCATGGTTGGTCGCTGTTGACATCAGCACAGCACGCCACCTGAACCGCAAGTAAAATTTTACCATTATATGTAACTGACAGGATGAAATGACTAACAACGAAACAGGCATCCAAAGTTAGGAGGAAAAATCCCTAAATTCTCAAAAGAAGCATTCTGGCTATTAGTCTGGAGGGAGTTTCAAAAATAGTGAAAAAACGAACCTGTGTTGTTAGATTAGGAATTGACTGTCACACCAACAAATGGAAGTCTAGTATGTTAAGAACTGCACATCCACACTCTCATTGGAAAACTTTTAGTCTCATCACATACAGTACGAGCCTGTTACTCCTGAACACAGAACAAAGAGATAATCAATGCATAAACTACCATATTATCTGTTGCGAACCTGCTTGTGAAGATTATATATATATATAAAGATGATGAGACTTACCAAACAAAAGCGCTGGCAGGTCGATAGACACACAAACAAACACAAACATACACACAAAATTCTAGCTTTCGCAACCAACGGTTGCCTCGTCAGGAAAGAGGGAAGGAGAAGGAAAGACAAAAGGATATGGGTTTTAAGGGAGAGGGTAAGGAGTCATTCCAATCCCGGGAGCGGAAAGACTTACCTTAGGGGGAAAAAAGGACAGGTATACACTTGCACACACACACACACACACACACACACACACACACATATCCATCCACACATACACAGACACAAGCAGACATTTGTAAAGGCCTTTACAAATGTCTGCTTGTGTCTGTGTATGTGTGGATGGATATGTGTGTGTGTGTGTGCAAGTGTATACCTGTCCTTTTTTCCCCCTAAGGTAAGTCTTTCCGCTCCCGGGATTGGAATGACTCCTTACCCTCTCCCTTAAAACCCATATCCTTTTGTCTTTCCTTCTCCTTCCCTCTTTCCTGACGAGGCAACCGTTGGTTGCGAAAGCTAGAATTTTGTGTGTATGTTTGTGTGTCTATCGACCTGCCAGCGCTTTTGTTTGGTAAGTCTCATCATCTTTCTTTTTAAATATATTTTTCCCACGTGGAATGTTTCCCTCTATTATATATATATATATATATATATATATATATATATATATATATATATAAAAAACAAAGATGATGTGACTTACCAAATGAAAGTGCTGGCAGGTCGACAGACACACAAACGAACACAAACATACACACAAAATTCAAGCTTTCGCAACAAACTGTTGCCTCATCAGGAAAGAGGGAAGGAGAGGGAAAGACGAAAGGATGTGGGTTTTAAGGGAGAGGGTAGATATATTTTTCCTTCGTGGAATGTTTCCTTCTATTATAACCATATATATATATATATATATATATATATATATATATATATATATATATATACTGAACACAGAACAAAGAGATAATCAATGCATAAAGTAACTACCATATCCCCCAACAATCAATCCTCATGTAAGATCTACTAATAGCATTTAAAGAGTTCACTGCATACCATTGCAGCTAGCAAAATTAAACTTTGATTATTTTGGCTAAAAATATCTTGGCTAACTGTGTTGAAATAAATTTTTTTTAAAACCTTTCCAAACAGCAAAAATGCTGTGAGCACATATCAGGTGCTGAAAAGTGGTGTGAAGGGAAAAAAATTTCAAAAATTAATGTTTATAGTTTGTGAGGGCAGTAGGAAGCCATTAAACTAGCATTATGTCATTTAGCTACTCACAAGTTTCAAATATTAGCAATTAAAACATTCGCTGTTGGCTTATGCATGTGCTATTAACTTGTAATAAGTGTCAATTGCAGAATATGTTAAGCACTGAATCAAGAGTAAACAGAATCTTGTGTTGCTGGTCACTGCTTCAACTTACAGAGACAGTCTTCACAAAGAACACATTTTTAGACATCTGAGTGGCATGGGAGAGAACTATGGAGAAAAACACTCGTACAAAGTGAGTTCACAATCTTGCCTATATACAGTATGGCACATTCTGAGAAAATTATCAAATAAAAGGAACAATATTGCTCTAAGTTGAAAATAATTCGAAGATCCTAGCACATAGCCTAACTGAAAAAAAGTTAGTCTGCACTTGACCAGAGTTGACCAACATGTCTAGTGCAGTCTCACTGACTGACAGCAAATTACCACACTACTGAAGCACGATCTGTCCAATACGAAGTGCAGCACCTTCGACCTTCACTCTGAGAA
Source organism: Schistocerca cancellata (assembly GCF_023864275.1). Lineage (NCBI taxonomy): Eukaryota > Metazoa > Arthropoda > Insecta > Orthoptera > Acrididae > Schistocerca > Schistocerca cancellata. The sequence goes on along the minus strand of NC_064631.1, from coordinate 286,352,813 downwards.
TCTTTCCCTGCAGCTGCAGGTGCCCTTGAAGTTGGGATTGTAAACACTATGAAGTACATCTCCACACAGCTGAATTCTGTACCTAGCAGTTTGGCTAGGTGTCATGGTCAATGATACATGCTTCATCCTGTACCATCTCCACATTCTGCTAGTCCTTCTCAGAGGCATAATCGATGGTGTAGTTCCATCTATCACATCCATGCTGTCTCACAATCAACCTGTTTTAAAAATCTATTTATAGTGAGTCATAACTTGAATGAAAATTATAAAAATGTCGGGTATTTTCTGTGTTGACAACTTCATTTACTTCAAGCTAAAAAGATTGTTCAATTAATCGAACTTTTGTAATTATGCACTAAAGGCTGAAGATGTCAATATCTAGTGGTGGTTATATCATACTGAGTGCTGACTACTACACTGCATTGTCTTATTTAAACTTTTCATTTGGTGTTTATTGCATCTGACACTTTCTCCTCAGTGAGAGATCATCCTGCAGACATTTATTCAAGGATCTAGGGATATTCACAGTAGCTTCTCAGTATATATACTCTCTTATGAAATTTGTTATTAACAACTAAACCCAATTCAAAAGTAATAGCAGTGTGCATAACTACAACATTAGGAGAAAGGAAGATCTTCACTATTCAAGATTAAATCTAACTTTGGCACAGAAAGGGGTGAATTATACTGGCACTAAAGTCTTTGGTCACTTACCAAATAGTATCAAAAGTCTGACAGATAACCAACAAGTATTTAAGAAGAAATTAAAAGAATTTCTGAATGACAACTCCTCCTACTCCATAGAGGAATTTTTAGATATAAATTTAAAAAAGAAAAAAGATATTAAAAAAATAAAAAAAACACAAAAAATGAAAAAGTTGTTATATTAACTTAAGTATGTTGTTAAATTAACTTAATTATGTCATGTATTGGAAAATTTGACTCGTTCCACATTATTACGAAATATCGTATTCATGATCCATGGAACTAGTATTAATCTAATCTAATCTCAGCAAGGTAAGATTCTCTGAATTCAAGTTTAGTGAGGAGTAAAATAAAGTGTGTATGACATTATTATAAGGAAGACTATGGAGTGAAATTTAGCCTCATTTAAAAACTATTGCTAAATATAATTCTTGGTGTAACTTGCATGTAATGTCCGTTAAGGACGTAAACTGTAGTGTTTCTTATGAATTAGGGTGAAAGAGTTTATGTCCTATCTGCAGTGATTCAAAAGTTACAGCATTTTTTAATTTTCCTAGTGAAGTGTACTTCATGTGCGAGGTGTACTGGGACACGTGACCAAATCGCCAGTGCAGACAACACGATTCACAACAAGGATGTATGTGATCCTGACACAGTTTAATTCGTAACCAAGACAATTGCCTATGCCTGTAATGTGAAATATTGGCCATAATATCATCAATACAGAAAGAATGTATCACACTATTATATAGCTATATTTGTAATATATTTTGTGAAGAAAAACCAGTCTGACAAGTGGTAAAAATATTTCAGTTAAACAAAAGGACACTCGTCTTTGGTATAAATCAGAAATGAAATGTCATAAGGAAGGTTGTAGTTGACAAGCAAAATTTCAGATCAGAAAGGATCCACAAATACTGCCTGAATTTATAATACCATTCCATAGCTGTGTTGCAGCACATGCGCTGTAGTAAGGGAAGGCACTGATACCATCTTATCCTGCCCTGTCACTGGTTTAAATGTGGGAGAACAGCACCTGCAATCAGCATTTAAAACCAAATTGCTATAAATAACTTACAAGGGACTATGGCATAAAGCTGGAATAACATTTTATAATAAAGAGATGCACTAATGCCTGAATTCATAGAAAATCACCATTTGTTGAGCTGTGTAGCAACACACGCACTGTACCGATGGATGGATGTGGTACCACCACAGCCTGTTTTGGTATTGGTTGAATTGTGGAAGTTGAGCCTGAAGGCAGAAATGCAAACTAAGTTACAGTAAGTAATTTATAAGGAGCTGTGACAAAAATAAACAATGGCATAACACAGAGGTGCACTAATATCTTGATTCATAGTACTCACTATTCCTCGGGCTGTGTTTCAGCACATACGATGTAGCGAGAGACGGACCAGATACCACCTCAGCCTGTTTTGCTATTGGCTGAATCATGGGTGTTGAGCCTGCAAGCAGAATTGCAAACCGGATTGCTGTAACTTACGAGGAACTACGGCATAAAACTAGAATGATATTTTATAACAAAAAGGTACATTAACGCCTGGATTTATAATACTCACGATTTGTCAGGCTGTGCTGTAGGGCACATGCTGTAATCGGGGATGGACCTGCTACACCCTCTGTAGTTTTTCTTGTTGGTTGCTTTTGAACAGCTGAACCTGCAAACAGTATATTATAGCAGACTGCTGACATTAACAGATAATAGAGCACTGGTTAAATTTTACTTATAGCTCAGGCGGCGTGGAGCTGTGATACTGGCAATGACCATTTATTTATTCTGTATATTTTGTTTCTTGTAAATACTTGTTCTAAATGTTTGCTTTACAAGGATAATTAAATTACTGAGCAAACAAGGGTACATACGAGAACCTGACAACTAGAGAACAGGAACAGCATTAATTATTTACTTCATGATTGATCATTGCCATCAGCAGCACACTATGCCACTTGAGTCATACGTAGAATTTTACCAGACTGCTTAATTACAAGCATTTTTTGCTGCAGGGATGTACGTTGTTGGCAGGGGAAGGGGCACTAGTAACATACCTTTTCCACAAGTGCATCTTCTTTGTCTGCCAGTAGAGATAATTTGATCAAACTGGATTCTTCTGAATTTGGTAGCACCAGGGATGCATTATTACTCCTTTTGTTTTTCTTTGTAGAGTACAGTCTACGTTGAGGCAAAATGTTTTGTGCTTGTTTCCTTTCTATTTGCAGCGGTGCCTGTTTTTGCTGCAACATTCCGACAGCTACAGTTGCCTTTAGTGATGATAACATTTTTTTAGCAGTTTCCAAGTCATTTGAGGTCAGTTCAGATACAATACCAGAAAATTCTGCGATAAGTTCACTTCTTTGGACTGACAAAGGTACAGAATCATTAACACTTTTTTTCGTTACCTCCACTAGTATTTCTGTTTTCTCATCTACAACAGAAATATCTTCACTCTCAATAAGTGTAACTTCACTATTTCCTAGGTGTTCAGAAGGTTGCTGCTTTAACTGAATCTGGCAAACACTATGTATGTGCTTGCACATATTCCATTTGATGGTATAGTCAATACATGTACAAGAATACCTATGAATGCAAGCCCTACATTTAATGCACATCAATCTGCAGTTGCACTGAAAGTCATTATCATATACAAAATAATCTGTTGACCTTCCTGAAGAAGAACGCACTTTCCAACCAGAAAACTCCATAGTAATGAAGTCCTCCTTAATATTATTCCCTGATTTATGCCGAAGGCGAATGTCCTTAAGTTTACTCGCCAGTTTACCTTTATTTAGCACAATAAGCCTGTCAAACAGCTTGTGCTTCACAAATGACATCAATGCAAAAATAGCTTTGTCTAAACGCTTGACACATTTACTACCTAGATATATAGATTTAATAGTGCGATGCATTCTTTCTATATGCATGTTGGTATTGATTCCAGCATTCAACCTATGGCAATATGCCCAACAATTTGCATTCCCAACATAGTTGTCTCGGAAGTATGTGGCAAATTGAACTGTATCAGGATCACATTACAATCTCTCTAGCACAATATTTAACATCTCATCAAATTAATCTACATCCTGCTCATGCATCAAAGTTCTGATTTGCTTGTATACTTCACCTTGTTTTTCTACACCTTGAATCTTACATTTTATATTCTTCCTCCAACATCTATCAACATGCCATGTACAATAAAGTCGCATAGATGGAGCTGCCATGACATCATTCCATGCAATAAAGAAAGACTCGGCCAAATCCGACATAAAAACATTTGGCGAAATTGATCCAACCTGACTCTTTATGAGCTGGAAAAATATGGACAGCATCTGGGAGTCATTCCTGTTAGATATTAGAAACGCGCATGGAAACCCTTGTCTCAGATCGTCTAGCACTAGTAGAGTTACAAGTTCAAAATTATATCCATTAAGACCATGTGTCCCATCAACACAAACGCAGTCGTTCCCAGATTTCTTTAATATCTCGCCTTGAGCATTGTTCATAATTATCAATGCAAAATCAGAGCGCTTTAATTGTGGGTACGAATCAAGGACTACATCCTGTGGTTTATAGAAAAGCACACAAGGCCTGTCTCCACCATTTACTTCATTTACCCATGCTTCTACACTTATTGCATCATTATGGTGTCTTATTGACTTGAAGGACAAATTATAAGACTGATCTAGGGTCGACAGAAGCGTCCGATCCCACGCATCGGCTTTGACCCGTGACGTAAGGGTGTTGTCGTGTGTGACATCATGACAACGCGGAGTTTGGGTTGTGAGTGAGGCGTGTTTGTAGATGTCATCGTGTTGTGGTTTGTTGTGCTCTCTGGTGGTATGTTCAGGGTTTTCGTTTGTGTGGTGTAATGGGCTCAGTTTGCTTTTGCTCAATATCCAGAATTGTTAGTGTCGGCTGTGTTTGTAGTTGAATTCGTTTCAGTGAGTTAACGATTTTGTGTGAAGGTTAATTTAGTGTTGTTCGCTGTACATCGTGTGGTAATTTTAGTAAAATTAATTGGTTGTTGTTTTTGTTCAGGAATGGATATGACGGATAAAATTAACAGTGCGCAGGTAAAGGGAAGGATTCGTTCCCAATGTGTGGCTGTGTATGTTGATATTGGTCTCAGGAGATGTTTTTTAGCTCTATAGGCCAAGGGAAATGTTTGAATCTAATTTATGGGATCGGGAGCTGCTGTTGAGCTATATAGGTCAAGGGAAGTGTCCGATTCCAGATGATATTGTGTTTAGTGGTATTTGGAGAGTTTTGTGATGTCTGTTTTTTTTCGTGTCGTTTTGTGTGGTTTTGTATGGGGGTGGGTGTCTAAATTAAATTATATTTAGTTTGCCCCCACCAAAAAACACCCCATTTCCCGCGCTTGTCCCGTTAGTGTCATTAGGCTTTTTGTAGAAAGTGTGTGTGTTTGTTTTTCGATGTATTTTCGTTCTCATAATGCGCCATATTGGAATCGTGGTTTATGGTCGTTTCCGCCATATTTGTGACGTCATGGGTCAAAGCAGACGGGCGGGATCGGACGTTTCCGTATTTCCCTGATCTATATTATGTAGATCCTGTCTCGTAATCAAATGTATCCTTTCCAAGTTCGAATCCACAACTGTATCTCGAATTTTGTCTAATATGACAGAGAATGGTATGCCACTTGCTACATCTGCAGCAATACTTTCCCTTTCTCTTTTTGTTAGTTGCAGATGACATAACTCGGATTTGTGGCCAAAATGGGTTGAAACATATTTCACACAGCAGGTTCCATTCTTTTTCATATCTACTCTTATCTTAGCTGGGCACAGTGCATCAATCTTACTACTACCTTGCAATTTAAGACATCGCACGTTTCTTCCTCTAGACACAAACTTACCAGACCGGTGACAAATATAAGAAACAACTTCTGAATCAACCTTAGCATGGGAACCACAACGTTTGACGAACTTTGAGAGCTTTGTCTGCTCAGTTTCCTCCTTCCACTTCTGAAATTCATCAGCGGTGCTAAAATGTAATATTTCACATCTACTTCATGTGCCGACTGTAAATGTTCAAACAGGCACTTTTCAGAAGTACTTCTTTCATTACACAGGGCGCACACAAACAGTTTTTTCTGCTCTATCTGCAGTCCATGAACCTCTAACAGGTGTCTATTCAAATTTCCTTTTTTTAGGATAGACCTTATCGCACACATGACACTGAAAAATCATGTTGGACACAAAAATTTCACTGCTTACACGGACAACTCCACAGCACAAAGTAACAGTAAGGGCAAAATGCACTTATTGCATACGTATCTGCTGAGTGCTGACAAAACCGCACGTGTGTGTAACTTTCGAAAGAGAAAAATGTCTGCGCCACGGCTCTTTCGAAACGAGCAGTCCTATTGGATATCGCTACCCTGAAATGCTATTGGTTATTTTCGTTTCGAGCCGAGCTCTCCCAGGTTTCTCTACGGGTGGGCCCAGCACTTGCGTCTAGGGGACGCCAAAGAATTGGCTTTGCTGATTGGCCACGTCGTGCCATGACGTCGTCTCTCACACCAGCCAATCCAGATCGTTGCTACTTTCTTAAATGCGCTGTTCTTTAAACGAGGCCATTCGTGTGTTGATACGTGCTGTGTTCTAGTGACTATTCAGTGTTGTGTTGCGAACAGAAACCATGCTGTCGCTGGGTGTGCATTTTATCTACTTTGCGAACAGAATCCAGACTGTCGCCGTGTTTTTTTTAATTGTCTATTGTTTCCACTGTCTGCTCCGTCTGTATTTTTATTCGCTTCATCATCCCTCTGTTGTTTGTTTTAATTTCCCCATTTTCTTTTCACCTTGTTACTCACTAAGTCCCCGATTTTATCGCCTGTTTTTTTTTATTATTGTTTATTCTCCTGCTCTTTGTCAGCAAATCTGTAGGCTGCAGAGCGGCGTCCTAAGCTGCTGCCAGCCCGCCCCCTTCGGGGGGAATTGAAATTCAATAAAGGAAAAAAAAAAAAAAAAAAAGTGTGTTGATACATTATGTGGCTAACTCGTTATAGTACTTCACTGTTGTGTGTTCTAGGCCTATGTTTATAATGGCAGATTCCAACACGTGTTTTGTGTGCGATAATGCATTTCAGCTTCGAAAAACTTTATACCCGCACATCAGGAAATTGCATGATGTAGAGCCAAATACAGAAGGTAAGATTAAGTGCCCACAAGACGACTGCAGCTATTCCTTCAATACATCGGCTAGTTTGAGAGCACATGTGGAGGAAAAAGCACATGGTTCGAACTGCGGATGAAAAGATTGTATTCCAGTCAATGGGCAGTAAAAAACACCGCATAATAATAAGTTTTTACTATTCAATAGTTCGATCGTTTCTGGTAAAACTATAGAATTTCGTTCTTTGTGCATTCAGTAATCTGGTGCAATGTTGTACTGCAAAGTTTCTTTCAGTTCACATGAAAGGATTATTTGTATTAACGGCCTAGTCTTAGAAGACATTTAAGTCACAATCATTGTAATCCACAATGGGTAATTAACAAACCTTTTTATCGTCCATAAATTGTGAATAAACTGTTTCTTTTTCGTATCGCTCAACGCATGGAACCCAGATTGGAATCCAGTTTCATGTGTAACAGATTTCTCGTAGCAAAATGAACAATTTAGACATACCGGGAGATCGTGAGCAAATTCTGAAGCTGTGGGAAGAAATTGCTGTCACTTGTTAACTCTCGCTCCAAGAAAGGAGGTCAACCAACACTGTGCCAGCAACGAACATCTAACAAACAGAACTTCAGTCCAAAAAGTGTCTTTGGTAAACCAACCCTGGCTGAAAAGTCAGATGTTTGCTAGTGCTTTGGTGCAACCTGACAGTGAAGTGTTGAGTGTACATGTTGGTTTTGATCACACATACTCTAAGAATTAAATTTATCTGTCCTACAGTTGTGTGTGCATGTTTGGGTATCATGGTTTATAGGCCTACTGGGGAAACTCGCCATGTAAAAAAATGAGTAACGCATCATACTCGGTACCTCAGGGTGATGTGGAAATCCGAGTGTACTTAATAAAGAAAATGTTATTGTTTGTGTGTTTCTTTTGGCTCCTTTATCCTATTTCATATAGTTAACAAAATGTAACTGAAATATCTACTAAACTGTAACATTGATTGGACTATGTACATAGTCATTTCAAATGGTTTTGCTATTTTTCACAGGTAAAGTATGAGTATTCACCAGAATCCTACAGTACGAATGTTTTCCAGTTGACATCTGAATGAAGTCAAAAAGCAAAATTTGCTTGGACAAGCTGAACATTGTTTATTCAGTTCCAGTTATTATTATTATTTATATTAAAACAGTTCCTGAGAATCTATTTTGCTAACTTTCTTGGTCTAATTTTCTATATTTAACATGTCGGTTATGACATGCTTGGTGATGAATGTTTTGTCACCAGGCATATGGCATCAGGTGTGTGGCTTTTAGTGACAATACTGCAGTCGATGTGTTAACAGCTTTTCGGGACCTTGAGCATGAAGTATATGCATCTAGAAGTCTTGTTTAAAAAGTGCAGCCAAAATTCTAATGTCTGTCTGAGGAATTTTCCTTTAATGGAATGTTTTTGCCCAAAATTCAGTTAATGTCTGGTAATTACTTAACATGGTAAGTGCTATGAGGCCAACACCAGCCACAGCAGAGCCGTCTGCCATGGCTGCTGGCAACTTCATGACATTTAAGGGATAATATACAAAAGTGGGCTGTGCGAGAAGTTCAAACTAGTTTTCTTTGGTTAAAACAATTAAAATCAAACTTTTGAAGCATGTTGAAAATCACATACTCCTCACCATAATTTAAATGTTTACATTGAAATGGTTCTGACATGTGCATAATGTATGGGATTATGTTTTCTTGAAACCTTAAGAACCAAACCCGTTGGTTGAATTAACATATGAGTAAATCCATCACAATAGCATTATGTTATGCATCAATTAGCTGTAGTTATAGGATAAGTAAACATGTACAGTAAACTTTTCATACAATTTTTTTTATAAAGCTTGCAAAGGTTATAGAAAAGATGGACAACAAGATAAACTTGTGTAGGCATCATTGTAAATACATTTTTACTTCAAGAAAGCTGAATTGGATAATAATCTCAAGATGCCTTAAATTGCATGACACATATCACCAATCAGGTATTTTCTGTCGGAGAAATAGTCTGGTTTTTCAGAATTTTTTCATTTGTTCTTGTGGAAAACCTTGTATCAAACAGCTGTTTTTCTACGATCAATCCATTATTACATGCATGTAGTTTTGGTGACCCAATGGCACCCATCTTAAGGCTGTATGCAAACCACCAGATAAACATGTCTACGTAGTTGGTCTGCATTGTGCAGGTCTCAGCAGTTTTTTATTAGATTCTGTGAATGTTTCCTTCAGTTCCAGGTGGATGTCTCTGACATAAAAGTATTATGATAATTTTATTAAATGCTTTCTTGCTGTGTTGACCTATATCAATGGTGACACAAGAAAATTTTTACTGGATCGGGATTGGAACCCGTCACTCCTGCTGTCAAGGCAGTTGCACTGACTACTTCACTACCAAGACACAGTGCCCATCACGACTATGTGGATTACCTCAGCAAGTCTCCCATCTGACCCAAAATTGCGTATGTCACTACTACTGCAGTAGTACCCTCACTACAGCAGTCCATCTCACTCGCTGTATCCATGAGATATTCCTGCAAATGGCTCTGAGTATATGAGTGCATCTGAACTGAAGAAAGTTCTCCAATGCCAAGCTAGGCTATGTATAGATACAATTGTATGCATGGTGAAGAATGGATACCATGCATATAATTGCAGAAATATAACTAGTTGTCTTATGACTGAAGTGTCCACGTCAGTCTGAAGAAGTCCGTGGAATCTAGTAAAAAAAACCTGGTGGCACCTGCGTAATGCAGACCAACTATGTGATATATTTATCTGGTGGTTTATGTATAGCCTTAAGATTAATGGGATGCCAAAACTAGTTGCATATAGTAAAGGATTTATAAAAAGTAAAACAGCTGTTTGGTACAAGGTTTTTCACAAGAATTTGAAGCCAGCTGCAGTCCTATATCCCACCTCTGATGTATTCACAAAAAGAAGAAAAAATTAATTGCTCTAGGAATTTCTCCAAAAATATTACCCATTACATGGAATGACCAGATGCTGCATTCAGAACAAGAATTTTGGAGACCTATGCAGGACCAATGCCTGGTAAGTGCTAGATCAAAATATGACCTCTTCCAACACCTCTTCATTTTCTACCTCATTTTCATTATCTTCTTCTTCACCAACTCTGAATTATTGTCATGGCTGCTATATAATCCGGATAAAGGCCCAGCTCAGCATTGTAGCTGGTTACTTTCTGTAGAAGAAGGCAAAAGGAAGACAGAAGTCCTAAATTTTGCATTTAAGAACTTGTTCACACAGGGTGATCATACAGACACTTGATTTTGCCCATCACACAGACTGGCATGTGACTGAACTTGAACATGGCATCAGAGCTCACTCCTCAAAATTTACAAGAATTAGGGGACTTGTGTGCACAGATGTGGTGCCAACTCCCTCCAGCGACCTATCAAGGCTTTGTTGATTCCGTGCAAAAACGCATCGTCACTGTTATCCGTGCCGAAGATACACATACCGGCTATTAGGTAGATGGTCAAAAGGTTCTGGTTAATCAGTGTGTGTAGCTGTACTTAGTCAAGGATAGACTGTAGCCAGTCACCGAGTTGATCACTTATTTTCATTTCTTTACGAGAATATAACATTGTTTCACTCTATAGGAACAGGAAACAGTTCGCTAGAGAAATCCCACAAGCAGTATGGTGGGGTCAGTCTGGCCCCAAACTTACCTGCTCTGAACACAACCACTTGGTTTTACAGTTCAGAGTGCAAAGTATGCACACCTAAAGCACTACAATTACAAGCATTCAATATAAACATAAACAAAATTCCCTGGCATCCGTATTAACCCACCACACTGGTTATCGGTTAGATAGGCTACGCCACATGACTTGGCACACATTTGTAAAAGAAAGAAATGAACGTAGTTAACTGAGGTGATGGAAAAAAAAAAGAGGCAAGTGAAAGTAAAGAGTAAGTATCATTGAAGTAAAGATGCACTTGAAAATTGCATAAAGGAACCAAATTTTGTGAATTAATTGGAAAATATTTCAAAATCTTGCAGCCTACAGAAACAACTAACTTTCAGTTTATTTAAATATTACTATTTGCCTAAATAAACACTTGCATAATATTGTACATACATTTTCAATAAAAAAAGTTTTGGTTGCCAGCAGCTTTTCAAGAAGTAATGTATCTTATACAAATTCATCCTACCAAATACAGTAATAAATTGTAAAGTGAAAGAGTTAAAATGATTGTTTCGATAGTTTTCTGTAAAGTGATCGGAATAATGGTGTTAACCCATTCTACAGAAATTCTGGAAGTGCTTCTTACAATTAGTATTTCAGCAGGTTATATGGTTTAATGTTTTATGTACTTTTAAATTATTCATAATTTAAGTGAACACACTGAAAACAGAAAAAAATTCTAACAATTCAGTTAAAAATAATATAAATACAAGAGAAACACTAGCAGGACCATGACACAAAAAATAAAGATTGAATTTCCATGTACACTGTACCATTATATCTGTATAGGAAGTTAGTTTTATTTTTAAAATAAATGCAAAAGGAAATAGTGTGCAAGGATTAAATAATTATGGGTAAATCACCAGAAAATGTTAAGCAAACAGTATATGTTTTAGCCACTTTTGATGACTAATTAGTAATGCATTTCACACATTGCCCATCATCAGAATATCTGTCCAGAAACATCACAAAATATGTATGACACATTAAGTGTACTTAGATTCATAGGCAAATAAGTTAACATACCAGAGAAAAAAAACTTTACTTCAGAGTATCATGCCAAGTGTTATGATAGATAACTTCGGAGCTCTCAACTCACAGCATTCTGCCATCACATAATTAGCTGTTATAACATACCACTAATTGACTTGGTTGTAGAAGTGCTGAGTTCATTTGTCATATTTTGACAGATAATTTACAAAAATCAACTGAAAAACCATAAAAACAGTACATTATGCTAAATGATTTTTATTCCTTTAGGAAAACTAATAATCACAATTGAGTGCAAAGATCACACTGGAACAAAAGAACAGTATTAAGATGGGAAGGGAAGGGCAAGGGGGATGTGGTGAGAGGGTTCCAAACTAATCTCAGCTTATGTAAATGAGAACCAGCAATCTCTGGTATTAATAAACTTAAAATAGGCAAAATAGAGGCTTACTGTAAGTCTATTAGGTATTGCACATACACACATACACATAATAAGTTGAAGGTGAAATTTCTTTAAAGTGCATAAACAGGTTATTAAATTATTCCAGCACTTAGATAAGAACACACAATATATTCAATATAATGTTATTCTGTCAAACAGTAGTGAGTCACATATTAGGTTTTTTTTGTTTGTTTTCATACTTTAATTCTTAAGTTAGAAATGGTAGGATGGATAGGGTGTGTGTTGGACACAATAGGAGCTGGCTGCAGTTCATGATTGGCTGAAGGTGCTTTTAACTATGGTCAGCTGTCTTCAGGCTGCTGCATTCAGGTGTAATGGTGGCAGAGAAACTGGTGTATTGCTTGGAACAGCTCAGGTATCATTTGTTTCACCATAGGCTCTGCTGTTGAGGCACCTTCTAGTGTATCTGATGTGGTGGGTCTGCCCTGACCATAGGGTGAGTGGCAGTCGGTAATACATTTGCATAACTTGAGGCAAAGGGTCAACATTGAGACAGATCATTGGGATGGGGGGAGTGGACTGCACATGATAAAGTGAGCATTCATGATCAAGGAAAGAAGTAAGCAGAACACGGATTAAAGGGTCAGTGGAAGGAGGGTTGGGGCATGGAGGTGTACAAAATAAGAGCAGAAGAGAGGAATATCTTTGTTTGATTGTGGAACTACATTCCAGAAAATACCCTCTATGTTTTGATGGCTTTCAATGTCAACACTAATAGGTAAATTTGGATATCATCTTATAATGATTGATATTGGCAGTCATTAGGTGTAGTATGATAGTCTTTGTGATACTAGTCTGTTCTGTGATTTTGGTATCAGCTGAAGGCATTTTTCCTTCTACACTTGTTTTGATATATATATAGTACAAACAATGTTTTTTATCCTCGTGATTATTATTGAATTGTTGTGTGTGTTTGCATATTCAGCAAAGCATGATATTGTTTATAATGTTTGAATTCTTTGCAGTATTAGGCATGTAATATATGTATTGGCTATCTATGCAAATTCCCAGTTGGAAGTAAGTTTGCTATTAATTCAGATAGAACACTACTGTATAAATTGGGATCGTGCCTATGACATGTAGTCCGTAGTCTTGTCATAATGCTGTGACATAATCTCTTCTGGATTTGTATTTATTATGACTCAAAACCACCCCCCTGCTACCACCATTTAGTCACTATTTATTTTACTTATACCCTTGACCATACCTCATCTTCCCACTGCACTTTCACAATCCCCCCTCCCTCCAAACAAACATTCTGTATATGAAATTACGTCAATTCTGTTGAAGAAATCATCAGCCAAGTCATGAGGACAAAGACACAGCATGGCTTCCAATCTGTGGTGCAATGGGTAAGTTAGAGTGTAAACAGGCAAGGAATCAGATGAGTCTTTCTGTCACCAAGGAAAATTAAGGAAAGGTTGTGACCTGACAAACATACTCTCAGGCTCAGTGTACCAGGGATTTATAATATTCCTTGTGAGTATGGTATCAGTTACGTGGGACAGCCTATACAAACTACTGCTAATTGCTGTGTTGATCATCATCTCAAGCATGAAAAATGAAAATCAGCAGTTTCCGAGAACTGTTTAGTGAGTAAATGCAAGAAAGCCTTTAAGCAGATGAGGATCTGGCCCATATTTCTAGCTGTTGGGACTCTGTAATTACGGAAGTAGCTGAAATTAGACTATATGATCACAACAATATACACACTGGCTATGTAATTATCAGTTTATTTATTTGCTATCTTCTAATACAAGAACAGACCACGTGTTGCGCATGAGGCAGTATATATGAATATAATACAATAGTTTGACACAATTTCAAATTAATTAGTATAATTAAGCAATGCATGGAAGCATGCACATCGGAAAGAAAAATTACAGAGAAAAACTTCACATAGTTCACCATCTACTACAAGTGATGGCATTGCAAGCTATGCTGGACAGCTTGCAAAAATGTGACCTACGGATGCAGAGGGTGTTGCTTTAGCATATGCTTTCTCCATTATGTAATTTAGCCAACTGCATTGTGTCCACTGGGCATAAGTGAGAACCTCATTAATTTTATGACAGTCAGACTTGGCCCCTGACAATAGTGATGGAGGCAGTAATCAAAAGCATGGGATTCTATTCAGTTTTAATGTGGAATCTTATGAGAGAACTTTTTATCCACGTGGGTAAGATTATTGTGTAAAAGTGATAGATCATCATCTCAAGCATGAAAAAATGAGAATCAGCAGTTTCCGAGAACTGTTTAGTGAGTAAATGCAAGAAAGCCTTTAAGCAGATGAGAATCTGGCCCATATTTCTAGCGGTTGGGTCTCTGTAATTACGGAAGCAGCTGAAATTAGACTGTATGATCACAACAATATACACACTAGCTATGTAATTATCAGTTTATTTATTTGCTATTTTCTAATACAAGAACAGACCACATGTTGCACATGAGGCAGTATATATGAATATAACACAATATTTTCACACAATTTCAAATTAATTAGTATAATTAAGCAATGGATGGAAGTATGCACGTCAGAAAGAAAATTAATCTAATTCCTCATTCAGCATTGTTTATCACAATGCCATATGAACATAACCCGGATTCTGAAAAACTAGACAAGGTGTAGGAAGACGCAGTTCGAGCATAATACTGACATATAGTTTCTTGTTTACATAACAACGACCAAAATTGAAGCATAACACATACTTTGCCAGGAGCACAATATTGGGACACCCCCCTGGAAATCTATTCTACGGACTTCTCTATAATGTTGTCTGAGGCCTAGGTTAGTTGAAGGGTGATAATTTCGTTAGTTGTGGAACTCGTAAAGATTGAGTGCGGGATAATTGTTGTGGTGACAAACGGACATATGGCATTGCCTAATATTTACGTTTGCGTTATATTTGAAGGTACCATATTTATCGAACTTCTCGCAATAAAACCTAAAAGAACAAGGTAAAATCGGAAAATATAGTTAATGAATAAGCATTCAAAGAATATTTTGATACATATTATGAACAATATCATACATAAACTGCAGAAAATGCAAGGAATATGTATGTAACTTTTACATATATTTGGTCCGATTTTCCGCATTTGCCACAGCTGCAACCGAGTTACTCTGTCACCGCATTATCGATTATTCGCATTCGAACCAGGTTTTTACATTTAATTCCCATAAGTTAAGCTCCAGTGAATAATCTGGATTTATTTGACGTTCCAAAATGACAGCTGTGTGAAATCTACATGTAATTTTTAAACAACAGGTGAGCGACGTCGCTAATGTCAATAGAGCTCATTATACATCTTGTCACCAGGCGTCACTGCTACACACGTTCAGTCTCCCTGATGACGTCATGAGCCTCCACCAATCAGCACACCCAATTCCCTGGCGTCCCCTAGACGCAAGTGGGCCCAGCCCAGTGAGCTCAAAGAATATCTCTGTTTCATACCTTGTTTTCTTGCTGTGTTAACATCTGTGGTTTATTATTGCAGTCTGCAGTGTGTTCCATTCCAGTTCTGTTTTGTTCGTCGAGAGGTGATCAAGAGTGGAAATGAATTTCAATGGAGAAACAGGAAAGTTTATGTAAGATTCACGATTATTGTTGAAAAAGTTTCGCTGATGGCAGCGTCGAATCATGAATGTGTACTTCATAAAATTTAAGGGCGTAATATAAAACTATGTAGCAAATGAAAATGACAGGCGTACGTCGACATTTAAAATTTCCATTTGCTGTTGACTGATACTATATAAAATCTGAAATACCTGAGTACAATAATTTTAGCAAAACCTTTTGACGTTTTTTGTATTGTGTGTAGTCTAACAGACAGCCGTTCAACTAACCATTCAGGCCAGACGTTACGTACAGCTTTTGTTGGGTTATTGTAAGAGATGTAGTTCCTGCTGATTGCATTTCAGTATCATTCTTAAATTGGTGCACGAAAGTGAAATCGTGTACCACTTTTAACGTTTCATTTCGTATGCTATATAGCTCTGCATAACCGTATTTGTTTCTACTACATTCCTCTCCCCTTGTTTTACTTTTATTGTCCATGGTATCGTGCACTATAATAATTCCGTTCAGCTGCTCATCTGAGTCCATTGCCGAAACTGGCAGAATTTAAAGAAATGTTGTCGGCAAACCTCCAAAGTATCTCTCCAAAACCTCTCCAGGAACTTTAAACTCTTTACCAATTTCTTGTTGGTTATCTTTACTGCTTGCTCAATGTACAGACTGAACAACGTCAGTCGTCAGGGATTGGCTGTAGCCCTGTCATACTCCCTTCTTAACTACTTTTAATGTTCAACTCTCAGAACAGCACTCTGGTTTTTTGGGCAAATAGTAGATAGCTTGTCGCTCCCCGTATTATATCAGAATTAATCAGAAAGCGTATTCTAATGACTATTGCCATAATCTTTCCCTAACTTAACAGTGCTATAAACGTATGGTAGTCCTGCCTTAGAATTTTCTTTCTTCTGTTTAATTTCTAAGGTAAGTTGTAAGGTCAGTATTGCGTCACATGATATTACGTTTATCCGGAAACTAAACTGTTCTTCTCCATGATTGCATTCTACCAGTTTTCGTATTATTCTATACGTAATTCATATCAGTAGTGTGCAGTCGTGGCATTTTTAACTCATGTTTCGGCAATATTGATAACATTGACAAATGTCAGTAGGTGCATTGCTTTGAATTGGGAATTGCTAGTCTTTCTTGAAGCCAGAAGATATTTCGCCTAACTCGTGTATGTTCCACATCAGGTGGACTAGTTATGTTATGGCTACTCACAAGAATCTCTATAAACATGTAGGAATGTCGTTTTTCCAGGAAATCTAATAGCATCAGTTCATGTCCAGCAAATAGGTATTTTATATATTCCTTCCAACTCTCAACTTTGAGTCATTCCATGTCAAATTAACTAATGAAGGAATGATTTTAAACCTGACCCTCTTTGGTGTATTCATAAATGGTAACACAAACTAATTTTTTCCTTTCTTTTCTGGCAAAAGTTCGCTAAGTTAATGGATGCTCAAAAATATAAAAGAAATCAAATTTTTGTATTGCAAAACAATACAAATTTATTTACTAGTGCTCTAATTAAGCTAGAGTGATGATGAAATTGAATTCATTCAAAAGCTCTTCTGTAAAAGGGCTTTTATACGATATAAGATGCAATTGCTTCATAATATATATACATTTTGTATATAGACTTTGTTACTGAATTTTGGAAAACTATTTTTGACATTCTCTAGTTATATGTACATGAAAGATACTGTTTTCCTCTGTATTCTTTGGGATGAGGATGGGATCACTATCAAATGCAATTTTATGTTTAAGATGGTACTCTAAAACACCTTCAAAAAATTATTTAAATATTATGACTACTTCTCATCAGATCTGTTATTGTATTGCTAAATGTGGACATCAAAATAAAATAGCTTCAATAGGCTGTAAACGAGAAAAATGTGGAAAAATTGTTTGTTTACTACTACTAAATGCTACTTAATTTCAGATAAATGTAAGAGGGTCAGGTTTGTAGCACTTGGTGGTTTGACATGGAACACCACCTTCCCTTTTTTCCCTTCTTGCCATCAGATATCTTTAATATCCTATAGGTGACATCTATTGTTCCCCTTGTATGATACTTCTAAAGCCTTGCAGTCTCCCTGTAGCTGTTTTTGTTTAGATTTTTTTCCCCTGTTCATTTGCATGTTTTTTCCACAACTTCAATTCAGTATTCCTTTGTTATCAAAGAGTTTCTACTAAGCACTGTCTTTTTGCCTATTGGGATGTCTGCTGCCCTCACTATTTAGTTAGTCAAAGCTTACTATTCACTTCCTACAAATATCAGGGAGTACAAGCATTCAAACATGTCTGTCAGTTTTTGTGTGTCTGAAGAGATCAGCCAGAAACACTGTTAATACTAATAAACTGATATTTCAGAAATAATGAAGTCGATTTGTATAAAGCCTATGAAGAAAGGAAAGGTTTCGATAGAAATGGTTTGCAGAAGGAGATAGTTTCCAAAAATTAAGATTGGCGATCATTTCTTTGTAACAAGAAAATATGCAGGCAGGAAAAGAAAGCTATAGACCGTAAATTATCGGGAATTGCATAGACAACATAAAATTTCAGTCAGGCAAGGGAGGGTGTTGATTTTTGAAATATATGCAAAAATAGATTATTTCCAAGCCGTGAATGAAGTTATAGAATGGACCAATGCGTATGAATTACCTTTTTGCTTGGAATATGTATATTTTGAGAAAGCTTCAACCCAGATTTTTTAAAAAAAAATCTGTACTTGCAGACCGTGATAGAAAAGGCTATTCAGTATAGGTCTATGCAAGTATACTGAAAAGATATGTATGTAAATATGGTACATTATCAATTAGATTTCATCAGGATAGGAGACATTCAGAGCTGTTGTAACTGAAACGCCTCGCGAACAGGCCATGAAGGCCCAATGGTACTAACCGGCCGGTGTATCATCCTCAGTGCACAGGCGTCACTGGGTGATCCTCGGAGCTTCCAACCAACCAAATAAGGTTTTTAAGACCAAACATCTGATGTCTGAAAAAGGGGAGCTTATATTCAAATGTGTATTGACAGTGAGACATAGTTTTCAAATGTTGAAGGTTTCCCTGTTTGATATGGGAAGATGCATGTTGGGAATTACTGGGAGAAGCACTAAAATAAACACTGGAGTAGGCAACATAATTATGACTGTAATAGAAACTAAGTGCAGGTGATTGGAACTTGTAGTTAAGTGAATGGCTGGTTGATGAACCTACGGATACATAGAACTGGGACTCGCTTGTAAAGACCAAGTGATGCCATGCCAGTGTTGTTGTT
Source organism: Schistocerca cancellata (assembly GCF_023864275.1). Lineage (NCBI taxonomy): Eukaryota > Metazoa > Arthropoda > Insecta > Orthoptera > Acrididae > Schistocerca > Schistocerca cancellata. The sequence continues at coordinate 286,333,887 of NC_064631.1, read as the reverse complement.
GAGTGGTCCACCGTCGACACGCTTCTCCCCACTGCCTCTTCAAGGCAGGCCACAGCAATGGTCACATTGCTGGGTCTGTGGTGCATCCGACGTATCGCACTGTCGGTGCCGGTACCAGGCTGACATTGTCGCTGTAAGAACCATTTCAACTAAGGGCAACGTATGAGTTGGACTGGGGCTAGGCACTGACCACGCCACGAGTCGAATGTCCATGTGATGGATAGGGGAGACCTCCCTTAGTAGGAGGCTGCTGCTGAATATACTGAGCAGACAATGCCATGTAACATGTATCCTTGATGTAGCGAAGCAGCTTAAAACACTTAAGACAGGCAAAGCCTCTGTCCACGAAGTAATGAATGCTATCGACAGGGGATCTCAAATTTGTTCAAATTTCCAGAAGGCTCTTGACTACGTTCCTCACAAGTAACTTTTAATTGAACTGCGTGCCTATGGATTATCGTCTGAGTTGTGTGACTCGTTTCATGTCAGAGTTCGCAGTAATTGACGGAAAATCATAGAGTAAAACAGATGTAATATCTGGCGTTCCCCAAGAAGTGTTACAGGCCCTCTGTTGTTCGTGACCTGCATAAACTATTTGGGAGACAATCTGAACAGTCATCCTTTTTTTTTTTTTTTTTTTTTTTTTCAGATAATGCCGTCAGTTATCGTCATGTAATTGATTGCAAAATGATTTAGATAAGATATCTGTATGGTGTAAAAGTGGCAGTTGACTCTAAATAACGTTAATGAAGAGTGTGAAGGCATCCACACGAGTACTAAAAGGAATCCTCTAAATTTCAGACACAGGCAAAACAAACAGGTCTGAAGGCTGTAAACTCAGCCAAATAATTAAAACTAAAAAAATTAAAAAAACTCGTACCGAACAGTCCATGATGGCCCAACAGTACTGACCGGTCGCCATGTCTTCCTCAGCCCACAGGCTTCACTGGATGCAGATATGGAGGGGCACGTGGTCAGCACACTGGTCTCTCAGGCCGTATGTCAGTTGTATGTCAGTTTATGAGACTGGAGCCACTATTTCTCAGTGAAGTAGCTCTTCAGTTTCCCTCGCAAGGGCTGAGTGCACCCCACTTGCCAACAGCACTGGCAGACTGGATGGTTGCCCATCCAAGTGGTAGCCCAGCCTGACAGTGCTTAACTTAGGTGATCTGACTGGAACCGGTGTTACCTCTGCGGCAAGGCCATTGGCAAAATACCTGAATTATGTTCCCTTTAATGAAGTGAAGTGACTGGATAAATGGGATTATGACAATGAAAATTATTCAGGCTTGGAATGTGTGTTTAGACCCCGAAATGGTAAAGATGACAGTCGTTAAAAAGCACAAAATCTAGGTTTGAGTTGCAATCTGGCATATGCTAGATCTTTGTTTGTCATGGTGTATTCGTCATATTGCAGGTTCAACATTTGTGACTGTTTTTTATGAAACTGTTGCATCTCCATTGATTTCGTCCTCATTGAGCTATTCATTTCATTTTGGCAAATATGATTCAATTCATAGTCTTTAACGACCTTGGCATCAGTGAAGCATCAAACAGTAGTCTTTCCTTCTCTATTTCTTTATTTGTTAAGCTATCCATCCTCTGACAGATTGAGTGATCTAAGATAAATGAGCTGTAGATTTTGTGTTGCTTGTCATAATGCTACTATCAACAATTCAAGGTGTTATAGAAGTCTCTTCCTGCTTACAAACATGCATAAGGCAGGAAATATGACATACTCATTTTATCTTGAAGTGAAGTGCAGGTAACATATTAAAGTTTTTGTACACACACACACACACACACACACACACACACACACACACACACACACACACACAATAAATTCCTTTTGTTACCAGAATGATATCCAAGTGATATCCCAATTCCATTCCTGTGTTGGTGGGTATTTCATGAAAGATGTAGAGATGTATGTTATCATTTCAGTATTTTCTGCATCGTAATGCTGCAATGTCATTCACTGTTGTTTGATAAACATAATCCTTGACATAAACACAAAGGAAGAAATCCAATAGTGTCATGTCTGGTTATCACGAGGCCAATTGATGAGGCGACCACGCACAATCAGTTTTCCTGGAAACGTTGTATCCAAATAGGCACAGACATCAAACTTCCAATGAGGTGGCACGCCATCTTGTTTGACAATTAAGTCTGGAATGCCCTGAATTTGTGGCACAAAAAATAATTGCTACATATGAAGATAGATATTCTATGGCTGTGATTGTTGATTTGCTGAAGAAGATTTTATTTTGCATAAGATGGCACCACATGTACAGCTTAGGGCTGCCTCTGATGGTCTCAAACACAGCAGGGGATTCTCAGAACTACAGATGCTAGCATTGTCGGTTCATAACATTTTCAGATGAAATGCAGTGTCATCTGAGAAAATGACAGGTTTCAGATAGCCAGTATAGCAACAGTCAAGTCTTAAGGAACACTGTAATCCGTTGGTTGGAAGGACTACACACTGTGGATTTTGTATGTGCAGAAAAGAAGTTGTTTATGTTGGATGCAGACTGAGTTCGTGGGACTTATCATGTAGGTATCTTACAGTGTCTAAATTTTTTGTGCACTAGGCCCAGGCCTGCCTCTACTAGGGAAATTAGTTGCTCCATGTTTCCTGGAACTTCACTTACCACATTTGCATGCTTTTAAATCTGGTGGCTGTCTGTGCTGTGCCATTTGAAGTTTTCTCTGTACTATTTTTGGTGACAGCCTTGTGATACCAGAGGATGCATTGGTCTTTCTCCTGGTCAGTGTATGTGTTGTTTGCAAATGATATGATTCTTCTGCTGTTATGTCATTGATCCCTGTAACAAACAAAGGAACAGTAAATATGTATGTACAAAAAACTTGAAAGTCACATGCAATTAAAAGGTATTTGTGTGTCATATTTTATGCCTTATGAATATTTGTATTCAAGGAAAGACATTTAGGACACCATGTACATTTTGCTTGTATGCAATATATGTTACATGAAGCACTGTCCTAGATACATTAGATTAGATGAAACCTATGTGCCTGTTAACACTATTTGAAATAATTTTGTGTAGCTGTACAGTATCTGAAAATACCAGTTACTTACGCATAAATTGAGTCACTCTTGATTAGGTACACAACTTAAGAAATATATATTGAAAATATTATTTTTACTGATAACAATTCCTGCTTTTATGTTCTGTATTCCAGTTTGGATAGTGCACGCCAAGCTAGTCCAAGGCTAGATCATACACCATCGCCATCTCCTACAAAACCAGCAACACCGGTTGGGAGCAGTAATGCAGCAGCAGGTGAAGAGACTAGCTTGCTGTCTCGTTCTCGCTTGCAAGCTCTGGTTCGTGAAACTGATCCATCTGAACAGTTAGATGAAGATGTGGAAGATATGCTGCTTGTTCTCGCTGACCAGTTTGTTGAGGAAGCTGTTGTGGCAGCATGCAAATTAGCAAAACATCGCAAGGCAAACACTGTAGAACCTCGTGATGTGATGCTTCCATTAGAAAGGCACTGGAATGGTTGGCTTCCAGGATGTGCAGGTGATGAAATACGACCTGCACGACGTAATCCAGTTGTGGAAGCTCACCGACAAAGGTTGTCCTTAATGCGAAAGGCCATGAAGAAATACTAATGAAGCATATACTGTGCTGTTAATGAGTCTTGTAATACTTACTTATTATTTTGGCTACATGCCAGTTCAGTGAAACTATTGCTTTAGTTTGAATGGACAAAGCAGCTTACTCAGACTTGTGGGCACAAGTACTGATTATTGTATTGGCATGTTTCAGTTAACTCAATGACAGACTGTTTTTGCTGACACTCTCTTGCAGTTGAAGACTGCATGGTGATGCCTTCAACATTTTCTGAACTGAAATATTTACCAAAGACGTTATAGTTCCTAAGAAACACTAAATCTTTGCTAAGTGCCCAGAATGCTGGATGATTTAGGACTTTGTTCTGAACCAACTATCTGATCTCAAAATCTCTTCTTCTACCTCCTTTCATCCCCCACAGCTACTTTCTCACTCCAAATTTTGTTATGAGCCAGAATAGTTACGGCGCTCTTACTCTTGTGGAGCACAGACAAAATTTAGTTAACAGTATTTTACATCTGTGTGTTGTTTCCACTCAGCATATGATCTGATTTGATCTGTCGTATGAATTTACACAACTGAAATATTAGTTATATTAGGGGTACTCGGCAGTCAGTTTAAACTATCAGTTTATGAATAATATATATATATGTTTTATAGCTCTGGCTGTGTGAGTAAATTGTATTAAATAACTTAATGTCACAGTTACCATTTAAAAACATTTATATTGTGTGTGATACGCTTTGTAATTCCATGTAAATTGAGAAGAATAAAGTTTTTCAGGCATTTATAAATAAAAATTGTTTTCTTGAAAAGAAAAAAGGAAAAGCCGTTATTAGCCCAAAGGTTAGTTTGAACACCACATTGCTTTATTAGGCATGGTCCTATTGCAGGTGGGATGCCCTTCGGTTCCACTAACTTTAGTACTAACGTAAACAGCTAGTTACACGAGGATCTACAGTTTAATGTGGATGGTACAGCAAGACTTTTTTCATAATAAGAAATCAAGGCAAGAGTTGAATGTAATGATAAGTGACAGAAAAAAAATCCTTGGACTCAATAGTGCAACCCTACATGTTTTTTATGCAGTCTACCACTTGCCCACACTTCAGATTATACTTTATTAACCATGTCCAAATAATAGCTGTCTGCATTTACAGAAAATTTTGGATTGATAAAAACAAATTTTTTGTGCATAATTTGAGTGAAATAGTAAACAGACTTTCTAATCGTTGACAAGGATCCTTTTTGGCTGCAGTAGGACAGGTTCCTCTGCTCCTATATATTCAGTTATTATATTGATTTTTTCCTTGAGAGTGCTGTCTGAGAAGAGGATGATAAGAATTTTGCCGTAAATTTTGATTCAATGTACATTGATGCAGTCTATGTTGATGCAAAACAGTTAACAGTTAAAATCATAGTTAACATTTATGAAACAAATTTTTTTATGAAACTCACTTTGACTGGCAGTTTGGGAAGTTTCAAGGTAGAGGTTAACGTCCAACCAACCGCATTTTTCTTGTAAGTACAGGCAGAGCTGCCCCTCCACTGCAGTTTGTCAACTGCAAAGTGGCGGGAGGAGGTAGTTTTGGCCCGGTTAAGAATTGGACACTGCTGGTTCAGCCATCGCCATCTGCTGACGGCTGCGCCAGCACCGTTCTGCCCATGTGGGCACTTGCTGACGGTTCGACACATTTTAATGTCCTGTCCATATTTTAACACACTGCGTCTAGATCTTAACCTGCCAAGTACTTTCGATGCCATTTTAGCGGATGACCCACGAGCAGTTGCTCGTGTTCTTCGTTTTATCAATTTGACAAACCTCTCTCAGGACATTTGATGATGCTGTTTTTTAATCCTATGCCTGTCAGTCTGTCTTTTATCGTGTTTTCCCTTTTAGTTGTTGTTGTCCACTTGTGCCTCGCGGTGCATTCTTAGAGTAGTCAGGGCGCTAATGACCATTGAAGTTGTGCGCCCTAAAACCACAAAAAAAAAAAACTGCAAAGTTATTTCAGTTATAAGTTTCAGAATTGTTTACACGTACTGATTAACCTTTTCCATGAACGAGATATGCTCAAAATATAAAAGAGAAATTTATAATTTTGTGTGTTGTGTTAGTCTGATATACCCCCACCACCCATTGTTGTGTTACTAAATGTCTACAGGGTATCTGTGCAGTGGTAGCCACATTGCATATTTACTTTGTTGTCTGCCCTGAAAAAGGTTACATGTTTCTTGGTAGTATTGACCGTTATTTATTTTGTATAGAAAGGGAACAGATGACCATAGATGTTAAGTCCCATAGTGCTCAGAAAGGGAACAGAGAATTTGTGTTAAATATTGATCCAAGAACAGGATAAAGTATGAAGTTGAGAAATGTTAAATATTGCTTTTGGCAAGACTGCTGTGAGTAAAACAAGGGTTTACTATTGGTACAATCACATGGAGGTAAAAAACAGGGAGGTGGCATTACAGACTTACGCTGTATGTTGTTTCGAAGCCAGAGTGGACAGCATTTTAAGTAGACCAAAACATTAGGTACTTCTGTTTACGAGTGCTTCTTGTTCATTGTTTCTGTTTTGTTTACACAACCGCTGTTTGAAATACTAAAAATTATAGAGCTCACATAAATAATGTAGTGTTAGGAAGGCAATTTTGAATGTTTTACTGTTCTTGAATGCGTATTTGCTCTGGTCATTGATGTCACGGGGAGGTTCACCATGGTGAACTATTGGGGTATGAATGCAGTAAACCTAATGTTTTGGGCTAGTTGGAATGGTAGACATTGGCTTCAAGTTTGTGACGTAATGCCACCTCCCCTCTTTTTTTACCTCCATGTATAAGCATTATGAAGATGTTGAAGGTGATCTATGGATGCCACAGCACACCGGCTTATGAAATTGTGGAAAAAGTGAAAGAAATGATTGCCAAACCACAATATGAGAACTCACTAAGGATGTTGTCGAATCACTTAGTTCACACCATGAAAGTTTTTTGGTGGGTGGGAAATGTGTGCCAGCAGCAATATATGTTCAAAACTGGAGAATTTTGAACAATAATGGTGGCTAATGCAAGTTGCTGTGGAGTTACTGGATGAAATCAACACAATGAAGCAGTACTACTGAAACATGTAATAATAGGCAATGAAACATGGGTTGATGGATATGATGTTGAAACTAAGACTGTCATCCCAGTGGAAATGTTCTGCGTCACAGACTCAAAAAATCTCACAGGTGCAGTCAAATGTGATGGTTGTACTATGTCCTTAGATTTAATGGAATAGTGCACCATGAGCTCTTGCCACAAGGCTGAAGCTGCTTGGATGACACTTATACCTACTTATTTTTTTAGTACTGAAGGCACCTGAAATTTACCCTGGACTGGAATCAGCACTGTGTATAATGCATTGTCACTTTGAGAATATTTCCACACTCTGCTGCATTGGAACAAACCAGGCAGCCTTTAATTAAATGTTGTCTGTGACATTTGAGTGTATTTATTTTTGTATTTATGAAGTAAAGTTGTGTGATGTGTACTCTCTCATTGGGTAGTGCACTATAAGTTCATCATGCTTAAGAGGAAATTGTCAAAAAATGGTTTTTTCCAGCAGTTGGGAAGACTTCTTCACAACTGAGAGCAAGTCAAAAACAAGTATGTAACACATCATTTTTATCATTTATTTTATCTATCAGTTTTCTTTCTAGTCTGAGATGCATATGAGATTTTCTCTGCCTCGTGATGACTGGGTGTTGTGTGCTGTCCTTAGGTTGGTTAGGTTTAAGTAGTTCTAAGTTCTAGGGGACTGATGACCATAGATGTTAAGTCCCATAGTGCTCAGAGCCATTTTTTTGCATATGAGATTATCAGTTTCTTATTTTTTTATCATTGCCATCCTCTTAGTGGGGCTTGCTTTGCAATTTCACTAGGCTAACATTCCAAGAAAAGTGAAACCGAATTCACAAAAAAATTAAATCCTTGCTTATTATAGAGGAATACATTGCAGTAGAGTTCAAAGTTGCCTGCAGTTTATAACAACACATGGTAACATTGTAATTTCTTTGTAATTGTGGATGCGAACCTATGTATCTGCTAACATGAATGCAAGCAGTTTAATAATAGTTTCAGAAGTTAAGTCTGATTAGGCATGTTGAGACTGATTATCCACATTTGAATGTTTATAAATTATTTAGTACTTATATGAAGAATATGTAAAAATTTAGTTTTGCTGTAATGCAAACATACCTTTAATGCAATAAAAATGTGTGTTTGTGTCCCATTCTGTTACAGTAAAACAAACACTATTAATTTGTTTAAAAAATAGTGATATTTTTAGGTAATACTAGGGAAATGTTATATAATATGCAAATAATCAGCACAATGAAATGTTAACCTTTAGATTAATTTCTTAGAACTTGCCCTCTGTGTCACAGCTTAATAGTAATTTGAAGATGCTCTGCAAAAGTTTAATTATTCCCTACTTTTAAAATAAACTTAAAAAGCTTTCACAAAAAGAGAGGTTCAGAGTTTCGTATCTTAAGTGATGTTTGATGTTTATTGGGTTTTATGTTTTCATTAGTATTTCTTCAATTAGGAACTGGCAAAATGTGGTTAAGTGATACTCTATACAGTATTAAATTCATGTTTCATTTGTTCAGTTGTGCATTACTTGACTGAAGAAATCCAGGATGACAAAATCAGCCACTAAATGAAACAGCAAGAGGTGGAAATGGTTGTAACAAAATCCTGTAGAGTTTGATAAATGTAAAGAGACAAAGGGAGGCTTGTAAGATGACAAAAAGTATAAAAATCTGTAACTATAAACACTAAGCTCTGTTATTAAGAGAAAAGGAGAGACTATGAAATAGAAGTCATACAAAAGATAAACGAAAGCTTATGGAGTCTCATGAGATAAAACACTTAGATGTGCTACAACTAGGGGAAAAGCTATGAGAACAGTGTTGGCAGAGTGGTTCTAGGCGCTTCAGTTCGGAACTGCGTGACTGCTACAGTCGCATAATATACTGTGTGACACCAGGAAGAGGTAAATAATTTCATGAAAGAGATGAAATTGTGAAGCAAAGCCCGTGGTAAAAAGATGCTTTTACTCCAAAACAGAACAATGATCAAAAATTATAAAAAGACCATGAACGCAACCATAGTAGAAGCATATCAGGTATATAAGAAAGAAAATGTAGTTGATAAAGTGGGAAAGCAAAGTTTTTTCTCACTTCACCATAAATATTTTTTGTCAGTTACTGAAACAACTCATCACAGCTGTTCATCTCTATCATGAAAACATGAAATTGGTATTGATTGCAGTTTCAGGTTGTAATGAGTGTACACCAAAATCGTCATCAATTAATATCCACAATTATTTCCAGTCCTGATAATGAAGACTGCATGTCTCACAGATGTGAAAAGTGTGGTATGCAGAGCTTGTTCAAGCCGTGTTCATTATCAGAAGAAACAAGTATACTAGTGTGATATAGTAGGAATATCTATGATGGCAGGAAAATGTAAATAGTGGAAGATGGCACTGTGGGGGAAGCTTTTACAGAGCTTCTTTCCAGAATTTACAGTTTTTGGAACATTGCTTTCTACAGCAGACCCAAAGCCAAACATTCCTAGAAGATAAATCAGCTGTCAATAAAAAAGCAACTACTACTCAAATCGAATTTGCTGAGAATTACAGTTTCACATAGCAAAATGTGGTTGTTTGCACAATGGAATTCTCAGCAAGTCACAACCGTCACAGCAGTGGCTTGGATAACTCCAGGGGTTGTACAAAGTTTTTCTGTAATGTGGCAAAATATCACAAGACCAACATGATGTTTATGGCCTTTGACATCTACTTTCCATAACCCTCTCAACTGTGGAAGATTTTGTGATTTTTATTTATTATTTTTTTTTAATCTGTAAAAGATCACAGACCAGTTTTATTTGATAATTAGAATGGTTTAAACATTTGTATTGAAAGAATATGACAAGAAAACCAAAAACAATTTAGAACTTATTTTAAATGGTGGGAAATCAAAAATTGCATTCATTGTTATAAGCACAGGAAGAACTTACTGATAACATTGATAGTGGAGCACCACATGCTGTTAGAACCTTGAGTATTGTTGCAGCTTCCTTTGATACAGATGCAGTGCTGCACCCAATGACAAGCTAGACACAGCAGAGGAGTGTCACCACATTACCTTTTCAGATGAATCTCAGTTGTGACAGATCAAGATGGGCTTATCCATGTTCGGATGCTCTGAGAATGATAGTTATCAGATTGCATTTGTCATTTTCTTTTCAAAACTAGGTTACATACAAAAGCTCATGAAAATGGTAACAGAATTCCTGGTACTAGACGGTATGTGGGACTCTCATTTTCAGAAGGTACCAAATCTGAAAAATGAGATACACGGTGGCAGCACTGTTAAGGACCTTACTTATGTAATAAACACAGTTATTTCTGTCAAAATGTATCATATCTGTTCTATATTTCCCTTTAAAACTTATGGTTCATGGCAAAGAGTACCAGATCCAATCTTATTTTGTTTCCAAGAAGTACCAAATCCCAGCAGCCTGTTGGTGCTCATCTTGGTAATAACATCACATGCAAGGCCAAAGATCGTTTACGTAACACTGTAAGGACATGTCTGGCTTTTTTTTTTTGTGAGTTTTTAATTATTTATGGAGTCTTTAGATGAATACTGTGAATCGTCAAACTGAAAGTCCAAGGGGAAAGGGTATGTAGACTGGAAAAGTGAAGGAGGGGGGAGGATGTTCTTGAAACAAAACAAGCCTGTGAAAAAGGCTAGTGTTAATGACTGTGGCTTATGCAGTGCTGCACATTTTTTTCCAAACAAAATTCAGTAGTTCTATGACAGTTTCTTTGAGAATAAAAATTCTATTTCACAAAAGTTCATTTTGGCATCCATCGGTGTAATTTTACTGGAGAAGTGCAGACCCAGTCAGGCTGAGATGTCTGTGAAATATGAAGTAAAATCTCAGACAAGTGTGGTAAACATACATAGATACATTTCTAAGTGTGTTGAATATTGGTAGGAAAATGGCTGAAAATGTTGCAAAGGCAATACAGGGGACACATGTTACTGTTATTTTGTGAACAATGTGGAACTACTGTTATATTTCTGTACTGCATGTACACTTTGTATTACAAGGTAATTTGCTCTCGTCTCTTATTTAATATTACTTAATCTCCACTACACTGTAAATTTAAAGGTTAGGGAAACAGTCATTTTAATTATTGTTCGCATCACATATTTTGGCTGAAAACTGAAAAAGCCATTTTGTAGTGGACTTTGCACGAAAGCATAATCTCATATTTATTACAATACAAATAATTTACTTCAGGTTTAAATATTTAATCACTATTACAGGTTCTTTTACAGGTATTTGTTACCAAAATTCAACCAAGGATTTGAAAGCAAGAAACAGTACACTTGCAGCGAATGCCTAAAATACAATATACAGTTTAAATCAGCTGCATTTACAGAAGGTAAGAGGAAGAGAGTTGTTCAATGCATCATTCGTAAATGCAGGGCAAGGCATTTTTTTCAGAACCTCAACCAGTTGCCTGAAAGTTCACTGACTGTGAATTTTGATCTGATGCAAAATAAACCTCTGCCTATGACTACCATTGGGCAGGCCTATTGCTGAAGGCACATGTGGTATTATATTCTGGGCGTTGTGACTCTGGTAAAAGATATAACTATTAATGAGAATACCACACACTTCTACAGATAGCTAGAGAATGGGGGGAGGTGGGGGGGGGGGCTAATGGAGTAAGTTCTTGAAACTTCCTGGTAGATGAAAACTGTGCACTGGACCAAGACTCAAACTAGGGACTTTTACCTTGTGTGGGCAAGTGCTCTACCGACTGAGGTATCCAATCACAACTAACAACCCATCATCACAGCTTCACTTCTGCCAATACCTGGTCTCCTAACTTCCAAACTTCATAGAAGTAGAAGGCGAAGGTCCAGAGTTCAAGTCTTGGTCTGGCACACAGTTTTAATCTTCCAGGGAGCTCATATGAGTGCACACTCTGCTGCAAAGTGAAAATTTCATTCTGGAAATAAGTCATTGTTTGTGGGACTTTCTCTTAAAAATACTCTTTCCTCTTTGCAAGAAACACATTGAGGCAGTAAGTGTGTTTTGTGACAGCACTGAACAAAAATTATTATAATATTTTCATGTTAGTAATTGCACATAAATTCAGTTTGCAAATAGAATGGTTCTTCTCATTAGAAGTGATTCCTATATGCCTGCATGTAGAGCTTTTGGGCTGGAGAAATGTATCTTTTTGCTGGAAGAGTATTTTGTTTTTAAATGCTAAAAGCCACATAGAACCCACAAAAAAAGTGATGCAATTAACTTCTTGGAGACATGGGATAGTCAGTAGGAGATTAGACCTTTTATAATAGAGCACTGAATGAAGATAACAGTACAGAATCTTCTAATGATGTTAGTGACACTGAAGACAATCTATAATTAAGTAATGCTGATCTTTGTGTTGAAGCATGTTTTTTATGTTTATAATATCAATATTTTTTTCATTTACATAGGAATGAAAGTCATGTACCATATAGCCAGGAAAAGGATGTTGTGATAATGTCCACCTCCTAATGGATGATAGATGTTCGTAGATTACCTCCTTGTCACCTGTAGAATTTGTTCCCCCCAGGGGGGCTCGCTGCTCTTTGGTGGGTTCGTGATTGGCTACCATGGGGCCCCAGCCTTTGCAGCATTTTTTCCTATCCATGCTGCACGTTTATCCTCTTGCTATTCTTTTTCCCCTCCCTTGGGGAACATGTCTGGGGTGTTCTTGAAAGTTCTGCATTTTGTTGTCGTTTTTCACTCCCTTTTCCTTTCTTTGTTTCCCTTCTCCTCTTTCCTCCACTTCGGCATTTGAGGATGCTCTTTGTTCTTCTTCCTCCCTGTGCACTCCCGAAGGCTGGCCCATGCATCTGATGCATGACAGGTGACTGGGTAACGTGTAATTCCCAGCTCCGGGTCGTCAGGTAGCGTTCGCACATAACCCCTGGTACAGGCCAGCCTCATGGAAGGGTGGTTGCCTGAGCTCTAATTTCCCAAATTGCCGATTGGTCCCTCCATCAGGTGTTCAGGAGGTTTGACCTGAGGTGAGAACAATCACCTAAGGCAGGTGCACCCACTTGTCAAGGAGGCCTCCAGTTGGAAAGAGCGCCATTGGAGAAGTTGGCAGTCATGGGGGATTTCCTTGCGATGAGTCAATCATCTTCTCACTCCACTTCTACAAAACGAAAACGCAACGAGGCTAATGATTCAAAGACCCTTCCCACTGCACCACAGTTCCTTGTGGTCTAACATATTGACACGGTCAGTCCTTCGCCATGGTAAATTCATTTATTATTCAGAAAGGTGTAGATGTAATTTCTGGCCCTGTGAAATCCTGCTCTTGTTTACAGAATGGCACTTTGCTTTTGGAGACCATTTCTGATTCTCAAGCACAACAGCTGCTTACTGCCTCACTTCTCCATGGTTACCCTGCTCATGCCGACACACACAGAACTTTAAATTCTTCCCGTGGTGTAATTTATACCAGGCTGCTTGACAGTCTAACCGAGGTCAAAATACAATCTTACCTCTATGATCAATGTGTCATTGCCATTCATCATTTAATGAAAAAGGTAGCTTCCTCCTTAGTGCTCACCCGCACTCTCTTTCCCACGTTTGATACAGTGGTGCTTCCATCCAAGCTCAAAGCAGGCTATGAAATTATCACTGTCCGGCCATACATTCCGAACCCGATGTGCTGCTACCAGTGTCATTGTTTTAACCACACTGGAACGTCTTGTCGATACCCAGCCAAATGTGTACCTGTGGGAGGGATGCACACGAGGGCAATTGTCCACCTCCTTCTCCCCGCTGTATCAACTGCAATGGCGGCCATGCTTTCTCCTCTTGTGAGTTTCCAGTGTATCTTGATGAGTGGGCTGTTCAAGAGATCCTGGTAAAGGAAAAGGTGCCTTCTCCAGTTGCTCACAAGTTACTGGCTAGTCGGAAACCCTGTGTTCTCCTGTCTGCTACCTATAGTTTTGTTCTTGTTACCTCTCACTGTATGAAGGACACGGTCATGCAGACATGCGACCTCCAATTCAGCTCTGAGGTTATGAAATTGCCCAGTGTCAAGGTAGCTTCGCCATCCCCCCATCCAGCTGTGCAACAAGCCATCAAACTCTTGCCTCAAGGGGCAAAACCACCAGCTACACTACTGGTAGGCCAGGAAGGTCAGAAGGAGTACGCCCATGAAGACTTCCTCCATCCCTCCAATCAAACAACACCCGAGTCTTCATCTAACCAGAAAGGTTCCAAGAAGTCCTCCAAAGGCAAACAGTCTTCTCCTTCACCACCTTGAAGATCCTCTTTGATGGTGTCGGCACGTGATACCTTAGCCTGGCCAACCTCCATGTCGCCGGTGCACACCAAAAACCGATTTTTGGCGTTGGACTCCACAGACTGACCGCTCGAGCAAGCTGATGCTTCTGTGGACCCTGTGGAGCAGGATCCTCCTGCTTCTGTGCCCTGTAGTAGCGCCTCTTCCCCAGCTGTCACTCGGCAGCTGCCGAGGTGACACCTCCACGTCTCTTCATCATAACTCTCCTCCAATGGAACGTTCGCAGCCTTTGGTCCCACAAAGAGGATTTACGGCTGCTTTTAGCATTGCAGCGTCCCCTTGTACTCTGCCTTCAGGAAACGAAATTGCGCCCTCATGACTGCTTTGAGCTTTCACATTTCTTACCGATTTGTTTTGAACTTCCTCCTGAGGTTGGCATTCCCTCTCAGGGGGGTGTCATGCTGCTCATACGGGATGACAGTCATAGTCAACCCATCTCGCTGACCACCAATCTTCAAGATGTGGCAGTTTGCATTTTCTTTCCCCACCTACACTTTTTCCCTCTCTACCATGTATGTCCCTCCATCATTCGCTGTCACCAGGGCAGACATACTTCAACTTATTGGGCTACCTCCCCCATTTTTGCTACTTGCCTGTCAGAGAGGTGTCCTCTTGGCAGACCTTCTTAACCAACCTAACCTCTTCTGCCTTAACACTGGAGCACCCACTTTCCTTTCCGACTCCTCTCGCACCTATTCCCATTTGGGCCTATCCTTTTGCACTGCCTCCCAGCTTGTCCAGCTTGTCTGCGAGTGAGTGGTCCATTCTTTCTGACACCTACTTGAGTGACCATTTCCCATGTGCTATCCGTTTGCTGACCCCTACCCCATCTGCATGCACGACTATATGGCAGCTTCTTAAGGCTGACTGGCAGCTTTACTCCTCCCTGGCGACCTTCGAAGAACAAAAGTTCCTCCAGTTGTGATGACCAAGTCGAATATCTCTCAAACATTATCCTTGCTGCAGAACGTTCCATCCTCCCCACTTCCTCTCTACCAAGTAGTGTCAAGTCCCTTGGTGGACTGAGGCATGCCGCGACGCAATTTGTGCACCTAGATGTGGTCTCCGTGTTTTTCACTGCCACCCTATGCTGACAAACTGCATTCATTATAAACAGATGGGTGCAAAGTGTCATCACGTTCTTCGAGATAGCAAACGAGCTAGCTGCATTTCATTCACTAGATCTTTTAACAGTTCCACACCTTCCTCTGTTGTGTGGGCCAACCTCTGACTGCTCTCTGGAACCAAGATCCATTCCCTAATTTCCAGCCTGATAGTAGCTGACGATGCCATTGTGGACTCTATTGCTATCTCAAACACCTAGGGCCGCTTTTTTGCAGAAGTTTCGAGCTCTTCCCACTATCACCCTGCCTTCCTCCATGGGAAACGAGCGGAGGAGGCTCGGACGATACCCTTCTCTTCTCCAAATCGTGAGAGCTACAATGTTGCCTTTACTATGAGGGAGCTAGATCATGCTTTCAGTTCATCCCGATTCTCTGTCTCAGGACCAGACACCACCCACATTCAGATGTTGCAGCACCTTTCTCTTGTGGGCAAGCACTTAGTGCTTAACACATACAACTGCATCTGGGCAGAGGACACGTTTCCTGGATGCTAGTGCGAAGCCACCATCATACACACACGTAAGCCCAGTAAGGATAAAACCCTCCCTTCTAGCCACCTGCATTTGCAAGGTGATGCAATGCATGATTCATGCCTAGCTGGTGTGGTGGCTCGAGTCTCGACATTTACTAATGAATGCACAGTGTGGATTTTGAGCACGACATTCTGAAGTTGACCATCTTGTTACTTTGTCCACCCATATCATGAATGGTTTTCTGCAGAAATCCCAGACTGTGGCTGTGATTTTCAATTTGGAGAAAGCCTACGACACATGTTGGAAAACTGGTATACTCTGTACTTTTAACACGTGGGGCTTCTGTGAGTACCGCCCTGTTTTCTTTGGGCATTTTTACAAGACAGGGTTTTCAAGGTGCGTGTGGTTTCTGACTTGTTGAATACCTTTATCCAGGAACATGTTGAGCATCAGGTTTCCGTCGTTAACATCGTCCTCTTTGCTGCTATCACCACTAACCCTATAATGGCTTGTCTCCCACCGGCAGGGTGTATACGACCCGGGACAACCGGGAGATCCGGGAAAAACCCGGGAATTTTTTCATCCGGGAGAAAACAGGGAAAAACCCGGGAATTGTTTAGAATTGCGGGAATTTTTCATTGTTTTAGTTTTCAGTTAAATTTTTGTGATTTTGACTGGTAAGAACCAATACTCTAACAAAGGATATTACTGTATCCCGCTACTGCAGAATAATACTGCAACAATAAAACATGAACAAGAGAAAAAAAAAACGAAAATAAAACTTAAGTTGTAAACAAAATGCGTCGTATATAACAAAACAGTGCTCATACAAGCGTCTGCCAACAGCAAAGTGTGTCAAAGGCTTTAGGAAGACTATGCAATGTATTGTAACAACAAATTGCCTCCGCGGTGCACATGCGCAGTTGAGTCGTGTGGGCGCCACTACTTAATATTGCCCCGGTTCAGAAATTAGTAAATCTGGGGCTGATGCACAGAGCAGTCTGAGTTGTGGTGTGGAGGTGGGTCGTCTCCACGTGACCTGAATTTATGTTCAGTGATTTTGTTGTTTCCTCTTTGTTTATTACCTCACGTTAAATGATAACAAAATGGACTTTTGTGGCTGGGAGCTATCAAATGAATTAAAATACGTTCGCATAATTACGGAAGGCTAAAATATGTTATTAATTTTAGATTTTATTTCCACCTTTCTTACAGTCTAACATTAATTGCCTTACAGAACAATGAAGTTATTTTTGCCGGTTTGCTAAAGAGATTTGGCTTTTATTAATCTTTTCTGTTGAGGCAGTTAATTTATTTGAAACAAAATCTTTAATTTCACACTATTGGCTAGTTTCAACTGTTCGCTGCATTTCAAGTGCATGTATGGCATTATGCCATTATAAAGAATACAGTGCTGGTACTCCAAGAAAATTTACATATGAATGTGCTTTTTAAGCCGAATAATGCATTTTAGTATGGTTCACGAAATTCTGACGCTCTTGAAGTATCCTCTGATCTTTTGTTTCTTTTATGACATAATGTAAAATCTTTTAATGTTTTACACGTACGAACATATGGGCTTCCTGTGTCATCGTAGCTGCGCAAGCGCGGTGACGCTTGTTATCTGGCGCTCTCTTGCAACTGCTGAAACGAACATATTTCTAACAGGTCACGGGAAAATATTGCGAATGTAGGTTGGAAAAGCGTTACATTCAAAGCAGATTTCCTTTTACGTAAGATAAGCTATGTGCGAGAATGTACAATGAATTTCTTAAATCACAAAGCGTTTGACTCTCATTTAAAAATCAACTCTTTGAGGACGACCATTTAGAACAATTTCGAACCCAGACGACCAGACATTAACATCGTTATTAAAAATTTTGTTGGCATTTGTGTGATGTATCTTAACATGTGACAAGTGCAAAAAAGGTCAACATTATATGTGGAAGCTTAGCATCTCTTCCAGCTTATTAATCTTCGAGACCAATATTATATGTGAATGCTATGTATACTAATTTAAACCACTAACTTCTTATTTGTGTGTTCGCGCTACTTAAGAGTGATCTTGCAATTGGCTGACTACATCACGTGTCCTATGCTGTCATAGGCTGGGGAGATCACGTGACATGAGCTATGACTGGCTTACAAAAGCACATCGCAATCTCGATTTCAATGCTTCGGAAAGTGACATGCAGTGTTTGGTGGAATTCGAATTTATACCTTCGTAATACGGAAATATGCAGCGTACATGCTGCACATCAAAGGTCTTTCAAAACGTGTTTTCCCCCCTGAGTTTTGTTTTATAAAGTGCCGGGAAATTCTACTCCGGTATATAAAACCATAAACATTCAAAGGATTGATGAGTTTTACAGTGCCGAATAGGAGTATACTGTCACTTAACACGGAAAAAGTGTATTTTCGCCCGGGAGAAAGTGTATTTTTAACTGGGAAAAATCCGGGAATTTTTTTTTCCTTGTCCACGTATATACCCTGACCGCGCATCTCCGGCTCTTTTTGTTGATGATTTTGCCATCTATTGCAGTTCTCCACGGACCTGTCTCACTGAGTGTCGTCTTCAGTGCTGTCTTCATCGTCTTTACTTGTGGAGCATCGATGATGGCTTTTGCTTTTCCCCTGACAAAACTGTCTGTGTGAATTTCTGGCAGCACAAATGGTTTCAACCACCATCTCTACATCTTGGGCCTGTTGCCCTTCTGTTCACTGAAACTACGAAATTTCTGGGGCTCATGCTCGATAGGAAACTCTCTTGGTCCTCCAATGTGTCTTACCTGGCAGCCTGCTTTACGCGATCCCTCAATCTACTATGTGTCCTAAATGATAATTCCTGGAGTGCCGATCGAACCACCCTCCTCCGTTTGTACTGGTCCCTTGTTCATTCAAAACTCAACTATGGGTGCTTTGTTTATGCCTTCTCAACACTATCGCCCATCATGGCATCCGTTCGGCCACGGGCGCCTTTTACACTAGCCCGGTTGAGAATCTGTGTGCTGAAGCTGCTGAACTACCACTGTCCTATTGCCGTGACTTTCTCCTCAGCAGATATGCATGCCATTTGTCTGCCACGCATAGCCACCCTTCCTATGCCTCCTTCTTTGATGATTCCTTACGTTGTCAGTATGGGACTCGTGCCTCTTCTCTGTTACCTCCTGCAGTCTATTTTCGGCACTTGCCACGACGGCTTAACTTCACACTACCTGCAACTTTTCCGGTGGGTATGATCCCTTCACCACCTCAACTTCATGAAAGTGGCCCATGTTAACCTTGGCCTTTATTCGCTTCCTAAGGACACTACTGCAGCCTCGGTCTATTGCCTCCAGTTTCACGACCTTCGCATGGAACTTCGTGATAGGCTCTCAGACTGACTGTGGGGTTGGGTGTGCCTTCGTCATTGGCACCCGAGTCTTTCGATATCGGCTTCTGGCACACTCCTCAGTATTTACAGCCGAGCTCTTCACCCCCCTGTATCAGGCCATGGAGTACACCTGGCAACACAGTCTTTCCAATTGTGTCCTCTGCTCAGACTCGCTCAGTTCCCTCCAACATCTATGTGCACTGTACACTGCTCATCCCTTAGTGCAGTGGGTCCAGGAAAACTGTCACTTGCTCACTCTTGGTGGAGCTGATGTCATGTTTCTGTGGGTCCCTGGTCATTTTGGCCTGCCAGGAAACAAGGCTGCTGACACTGCTGCCAAGGCTGCTGTCCTCGTACCTCAGCCCGCGAGTACCTATATTTCCTTCGATGATCTCTGTGTTGCCGCCTGTCAGGAGGCGGTGTCCCTTTGGCATCGCCAATGATCCTCCCTTCACAGGAATAAGCTTTGGCTTATTAAGCCTCTCCCAGCACCTTGGACGACATCTTCTTGGCCCTCCCGCTGGGAGGAGATTATTTTAGTTTGGGTGCGTATTAGGGGACTGCCTTTTTAGCCATTGTCATTTGCTAAGTGGCACTATCCCACCACTTTATACACATTGTGCCCAAATTTTAACTGTTCACCACTTCCTGCTGGAATGCCCTTTTTTTTTTTAACAATTTACATTCCAGCTTGGGTTTGCCTTCTGATTAATCAACCGTTTTAGCGAATGATTCATGGGCTGTCGACCGCGTTTTACCTTTTATCCTCTGAAGCAACATGGCAAAGGCCATTTAATTTTTAGTTTTGGACCTCCACTTCTGTATGGTGTCTAGCCCTTTTCCACGTGCCTGTTTTTAGCTGTCTCCTATTCTGTCCATTGGGATTGACTTATAGTCGTCTAACTCCCTCTGTGTTTATGTTCTATAGTTTGGACTTGGGCATGTATGACCCCAGTTGATTTTTGCACCCTAAAGCAAAGCCAAACCAAATCACCTGTAGAACTTGGTGAACAGTATGTCTTTAATATTGTACTGCATGGTAATTACAGTACTTCGAAAGTGCCAGGGAATGCTATTGAGCTCTCTGTGCAGGTGTGTGATAGTGAAAATAATGAGTAAAATATTTTGTGAAATAAAAATTTTCTTTGCAGTACTTATAAACCTCTAAGTTAATAACAGTCCAAAATAACCCACGAAGAGTGTTAACTGCTGTACAAAACACTGTAAATGAAACAATTATATTTTACTACCTGTAGTAATATAATGTAACTCCAGAACAACAGTTACCAAACTAAACACAATTTTCTGCAAAAGGTACCAAATTCATTTTTATTTATGCAGTAACAAACAAATAAAACATTTAACAGAGACATTTGGTGTAATGTGTCTCAACATCTGTCTGAATATAACAACAAAGCTTTGAATTAGATTTTGTGGATTTGGTACCTTTTGGAAATGAGATTCTGTATGTGTAAGTGTGCAAGTGAGACCTGATCCACAGTGTAGAAGCCCTATCCCCTACTTTATAAAGAGCATTTTGTCACCAAAAATGTTTTTGAATTTAAATTTGTTTTAGGAAATATTGGAATACTAATCACTTAGCACATTCGAAATACTGATGTTTTTTTGAACTGTATTTTATCTAAGTTAAGATATTAAGCATTTGTTGAAAACCAATCAGTATTCCATTATGTAAAAATTTTGTTGATGGACCTATTTTGGATTTGATTATGATGGTTGTATCATCAACAAATGAAGTTCTGTTCATAAATATATGACAGAAACTCATTTACATAGATTATCCTGGACATTTATTGTGAGAATTCTAAACTCATTACTTTGACTTAAAGAACTAATGATGAAAAATAATTTTTTTAAATAAACAACTTGCATCTCATAGCAGAAATTTATACTACATGTCTCACACCGTCAGCAAAACTGTAGCCTCACTGCCCATCTTTTGAGCCAAAATTGACTGTTAATAATTCTGCAAGTCGTATAGGACTCTGCAGCATTGAAATTAATAGCTAAATGACAAAAAAGGTTTTTTTTTTTTTTAATGTTTTGAGAATACATTTTTCATATTACCACTTTATCAAACATGGAGTTGTGACACAACAGCTTCATTTATGCATTAAGAACTTGTGCCATAATATTGGCAACAAATATTGTTTGTTATATACTGTCAACGAAAGATTGCCTAAAGTTTATTGTTGCTCTATCCCTGCACCGAGTGGCAGTGGCCAACCAAAATTCATTTTAACTGAGGTTAGTGATGATCTAGCTCACTTAGTGCTGATTTATTGCCATTCTGTTTTTATATTTTTCGGTAATTAGAAGTTCAACCAGCATGCCTTTACAGTCGGTTTGTCTGTGATGTTTCAACACAACCCTGTTTTCATGCATTTTTTATCCTTTAACCCATTCAAATAACAGAGTGTGCCTGATCTCTCCCACTGTATGTTGCGTTGTTAGATTTTCAGCTTCCACTGTTAAGCATGTCATAGAACAGAACATAGAATAGGCCTTCCTAGCATGTGTGTTCTGGCATTTTACTTTGTGGTATAATCGTACGAAATGTTACAAGATTTTTTTCTAAATTTTTGTTTTTAATAAGATGAAATTCACTTTTTATCATCATCTTCTTCTTCTTTTTTCTTCTTCTGTAGTTTCCAGTCTGTGACTGGGTTTATTCAGAATATAAACCTCTCAATCTTTCTCTGTCGTCTCACCGCATTTCTCTCTCCACTCTGTTCCAGTATTCTCCTCTCTTCATCACATCTCCACCCACAACTATCCAGTTGTTTCATGTTTCTCATTCTTCCTCCAGGTTTCTTGCCTCCTACTGTAATTTCTTGGGCTGAGCACTCAGTATCTTACTGAATCCCATTCTTTTGGCATACCCAAGCCCATACCATCTTGTCTTTTCTTTGTCACCGTCTCATTCCTTACTTTATTTATTCTGTTTCTGTAAATTTCATCTCGTAAACCTGTTCCCTGCTCACATGCCTTTTCTTCGTTACCCGTATTGTAGTATAATACATTCAGTATAACACCTGCAAGCTTTTTACGGTACATCCTCGGTCCAGACAAGGCTTCTTACACTCAGAAGGAAACCATGGGCTTTTTTTACATAATCTGTAATCAATTTTACAGTCTCTACAACCTGAAATGCAACTGTAAGTTCAGCTTGCTGGTGATCCGAGTGACAGTAAGAACTTGGGATTTGCTTTTTCCACATAGGAAAATATGTCGCACTGCTGATTTGGCTAGTTTCAGTATATCATGGTGAAATAAAATTTTATGAGATGGTACGTCCACATCATACAAAAATTAAACAGTTACCTTAAAAAAGTATGAGTGCATATAGCTGAATATGGGCCCACAGTTCATTCGTGCTACAAGCCCCATGAGATCTTAAACCAGCCCTGATTGTCCATTGTACAAAGAGATTAGGATCCCACAGACCAGTTCCTCTCCAGCTTCTACTAACAAGGGAACCTCCCCATCGCCCCCCCCCCCCCCCTCTCAGATTTAGTTATAAGTTGGCACAGTGGATAGGCCTTGAAAAACTGAACACAGATCAATCGAGAAAACAGGAAGAAGTTGTGTGGAACTATGAAAAAAATAAGCAAAATGTACAAACTGAGTAGTCCATGTGCAAGATAGGTAACATCAAGGAAAGTGAGGACCCAGGAGCGCCGTGGTCCCGTGGTTAGCGTGAGCAGCTGCGGAACAAGAGGTCCTTGGTTCAAGTCTTCCCTCAAGTGAAAAGTTTAATTTTTTATTTTCATCACTTTTTTGGAGTGATTATCACATCCACAAGAAATCCTAAATCGGGCAAAGTAGAACAATCTTTTTACCCATTCGCCAAGTGTACAAGTTCGGTGGGTCGACAACATATTCCTGTCATGTGACGCACATGCCGTCACTAGTGTCATTTAGAATATATCAGACGTGTTTTCCTGTGGAGTAATCAGTTGACCTATGACCTTGCGATCAAATGTTTTCGGTTCCCATTGGAGAGGCACATCGTTTCGTCTACTAATCGCAGGGTTTGCGGTGCAGTCGCGAAGCACAGACACTAAACTTATTACAGTGAACAGAGACATCAATGAACGAACGGACAGATCAAAACTTTGCGAAAATAAAGAAAATAAACTTTTCACTCAAGGGGAGACTTGAACCAAGGACCTCTCGTTCCGCAGCTGCTCACGCTAACCACGGGACCACGGCGCTCCTGAGCTCACACATTCTCCTTGATGTTGCCTATCTTGCGCATGGACTACTCAGTTTGTATATTTTGCTTATTTTTTTCATAGTTCCATATAACTTCTTTCTGTTTTCTCGATTGATCTGTGTTCAGTTTTTCAAGGCCTATCCACTGTGCCAACTTATAACTAAATCTGAGGGGGTTGCGATGGGGAGGTTCCCTTGTAAGGTTCTTACACCATATGTGATGCACTCACTCAGTATGGGTCTCTAGTAAGTGTTGAATACCTGTAAGGTGGATGCTGGATCTCTGAAAAGCTGGAAGAGATGCAGTATTACCTCCACTGTGTGTCGCTACTCCTCTCTACTTAAGTTCCATATATTTTACCAAGCCTCAGGAGAAGACATTGACATCTGTTAGTACTTAAAGCTTTACAAAGGAGTAGGTACAAAGAAGGAACAAATGATGTAAAAGTTGATATTTCACATAAAAATTTATTTATTTGACATAACCTGATATTCCCTGATTGTAAAGTTATTGCATTCTACTTATGTGTGCTTTTAAGTGTGGTGCACTTGGGCAGACCATCACAGTGGGCTGTAAATTACTGGTTGTTAAAAGAGTGCTCATACGTGATCTGAAAAGAACATGCCTACAGAACGTGATTGTCATCCATTACCAATGAAGTAAGCAGCAACAAAATGTTAAAGTTGTGTTCTGCCCTTGCTCCATCTGTAGGTGGAGGCCTGGGACAGTGACAGTGGTATGAGCTACCATGACAAGGATTATTTCCTTTATTGACTGTCAGCTTTGTTACCTTTTCCTGATGTGGAGGTGGGAGCCTAGATATCTGTTAAGTTACACTCCATTGCACACCATACATATCTACATCTAATAACATGTTAAATTCTACCTCTAATGGAGCTGATCTTTTAAAGCTCAAACACTACTTTGTTTTCTGATATCATGTGGCAATAAAAAAGGTGACACTATTTCTGGCTGCAGGATAGCCTCCTCAAATAATGAGTCTGTCCTTGCAGAAAAGCTAAGCGGCACCTTTCTCTCCAACTTGGATCTCACCCCCCGGTGGGCCCAGGAACAGACTAGAACACTGAACATGTATCCAGATCACATCTTGGCCTGTAATTGACTCAGGTGCACTGTCGTATTGGATAATGATAGTTGATCAGTTAATACATTCATGAACAGTCTCCACTTTGCCCCATAAAAAGATTCATTCCACAAGGACACCAGTCTGTCTCGCATTTCAACAATCTATGTCTGTGTTAAATGTATTTTGAGGGAGTAATGAAGCAAATACATGTAGGTTTGGCACTTGTTAACCCCAGATGGAAAAAAATCTGTATTAATGGAATCCAACAATTGCACTGCAGTCCCACACTCTATAGTCCATTGACAGCACCAAACTCAGGGTTTTATTTGGTTGTTGGTCCCTTTGCTTGCACATATTGTCAATGATAAGCATGTCATTGCTGCTCCACTAGTACTCACCCTGCTGTTTTCTTCAGAGTGCATTTCATAGGTGCTTATTGACGGAACTTCTCCCATACGATACATCACCATTTTCCTCATATTTTAGTCCGTGAACAATTTATCAAGAATGGTGCCCAGCTCTTTGACCCAGTTTCTTGCAAGTTCTTTTCACAGTGATAATTTACTTCAAATTCAGATGATGCCTCTTGCAAAGACTTTCTCTGTACATGCTTTCATTATTTTTATCACCACATCCTGATGTACTATAAGTTAAATGCATGTCTGCAAATTCCTGTAATGAGCACTGACAGCCAGTCAAATGAAACCACTTAGTTTAGGTTACTCTACTGTTCACATAATTTTAACCATTCAGTTCTGAAACACCTTCTATATAAAAAGAATACTGAATGATGTGCAACCTCAGTAAGGTGATGACTGAACATGAAA
This sequence comes from Schistocerca cancellata, assembly GCF_023864275.1. Lineage (NCBI taxonomy): Eukaryota > Metazoa > Arthropoda > Insecta > Orthoptera > Acrididae > Schistocerca > Schistocerca cancellata. Next base: position 286,308,702 of record NC_064631.1, on the reverse strand, counting down.
AATACTTGAGCTTCCAAACAATTAAATATGAAGTGAACTAATTATTGTTTGTAACTTGAAAACCCAAGCTTTAGCTTTCTGGAATAGGAAGTAGTGAACTGTACAATCATTTCCGTAGGTGGATGAGGAAGACGGAAGTTTTGCCATTTAAACATTTATGTGGTGGTGCAGCTTAGGTATGCCATTTAAACATTTAGGAGGTGGTGCAGCTCGTCACACATGTGTGAATGCAAAATTGTGATCACAAAATTTAACATCTGCACAAGATAATAGAAATCCCTTCCAAATGTCAGCGGTGGACCATACAGCTTAATATTGAGAGTTAGCTCAACATAGCACACAGGTACCTAGTTTATCCAGACTAGCTGGGACCAGATGGAATACAGATTACTGAAAATCTGGAAACATTATAGTAAATGCAAAAACTCTAACACATTCTACAATCTACAATCTTTTATTTTGGCGCTAACGCAAAACACTGTAGCCTACTCACATTTATTTACTGAAACATTGCGTACTTTCACACATGGGTGGCATTTGAGAGCAGCAAAATCATGTAGACATTTCACTAACATCAATTCGACTGGAGTTGTTTCTGGCTGACATTCTATGTGAACCATTAGTTATTTCAGCCCAGCTGTTGCCTCCACTTGAGGCATTATTTATTCCCCTGAAATGCCACTTCTGTTCTCCACTTCACCATCACTGCTGTTCTTCACATTTTTCATGTGAGTAATTGTGGTCCAAAACTCCATTCTTCAGGGTTAAATACAAAACAGGTCTGAAACCACATCATGTAAGAGTCTCTTTTGGTGACATATAGCAGCTTAACCAAATACTGATCTTTGGCTTCAATATTTTTTGGTGCACTGTATAGTTAATCATTAACATGTGTCACTCTAAATCATACAGTGAGTTAAATTCATTGCATTCTCAGATTTCTTTGTGATATTGCAATGTTCATTAACAATTTGTGGCATAATTCTATTGAAACCACCACTCTTAGACAGTCTAAGATCAATTTTAAGTACTAAATTAACGTCTGATTTATTGCTTCTGACTGAAAGCTCCAGTAATACATATAAAAAATTGGTCCCAGTGGAACGCAACATACAGCTTTGTGTACAATATGAAATTGCTTGAAATTATCTTTCTTTTCATTTAAATCATTCCACTTTCATTTAATTACCAGCCATCATGTGATTCAACTTTTCACTTTAGGTGTCCTTTTTAGAAATTGTGCCTAACATTGCTAACAATTTTAGAAAGTCAGAACAACTACTTTTTCTTTGCAATGGGATAATAGTTCATCTAATTAAGTCTGATATGAAAACAATACTCTGTTTTTAATGGTTTTACAAACATCATTTTGAAGTGTTTGAAGCAGGTATTCAAACTACCTTCAGATAACCAATTTCTCATAAAAGATTATATCTGAATTTACCTTAATTAATTAAAACATCAATATGAATACAATGATTGCTTTCCAAATGCAATACCTTGATTAGACTGATTCCAGATCCATACTCCACATATCAAATGCTGTCATCTGATATATTTCAATAAAAGTCCTTTCAGCTTCACATTAAATTGTATTTTATACTTTTTTAGCATTTCCATCTGTGTGTGAACCTCTTGTCAGCTTTATAAATGCAGCTGGTGTACAGAACTGGCATTCTGAGAGGGTCTGACATTTCTTTCATGGTGCACCACACAATGTAAAATATCAGCTTTCAGCTTAAATTAACAAAATGAAATGTATAAATTGAATTAAGAGACATATTGCCATTATGGTATGACTCAGGTGATGCTGTAATAATGTCGTCATGAGCCACTTTGTCAAAGAAAGTTGCCGTAACTGAAGGGGACAGAATGGGACTGTCTGTGTCAAGGACTGGTTGAAACAGAATGTGCATAACATGTTCATTTTCTTTCTTTTAATTCTTTGACTACCAACACAATGTGTGTGTCCCATAATAGGTTACTTCTTCTTCTTCTTCTTGTGTTACGGCCTCTGTAGGATCATGGGTAGCCCCTTCGTGGACTGCATTTTCGTCTTCTTCTCCCAGAACCTCTTCATTCTTTCTCTTCTTCTCTCCCGCTCTTCTTCCGAGATCTTCAGTTTCCGTGTCTCCTGGCGGCTCCACTGGTAACAATCTAATCTTTTCCTGTATTCTTCTGTCATTGGTCATTGATCTCGGGCATATTTGTCATTGTATATATGTTCCTCCAATTTTATTTTCCTTTGACCTTGATCCCCAATTCCAACCAGTCCTTCCGAAGTTCAACAACCCACTTGGTTCCTGTCTTTCCCCTTGTTCTCTCTGTTGTTTCCCACACTCTGTTCATCATTCTGTTCATACTCATCCTAACTACATGCCCAGCAAACCTTGTCCTTTTGAGTTTGATTTCCCTGGATATTGTTCTCATGTTCCAGTACAGTTCTTCCCTAGGTCTTCGCATCCACCTCTCTCCACCTGTTTTGGGACCTAGTATTTTTCTCTCTTCTTTCTCTAGTTGTTCTGCCCCATTTTTTCCTAGTGTCATCGTCTCAGCAGCATATGATACTGCATTCCTCACTATTGCCTTGTAGTGGCTTGTCTTTGCCTCTGTGGATATATTCTTTTTTTTTGTATATCTCTCTTATCATGCAGAAGGCTGACCTCATCTTCTTTATCTCTCTGTTATTCCCTCCTTGCTCCTGTTCTTTCCTGTTATAAATTCTCCCCGGTATTTAAATTTGTCCACCATTTGCACAGTGCCTTCCGGTGTTTCCCAGTCTGCAGTGGTGTTTAATGTCTTTGTCTTGTTATAGGCGATCCTCAGTCCCACCTTTCTGGCTACCTTACTTAAGTTGTCAACTTGTGTCTTTGCATCTTCTTCCGTCTCACTTACTATTGCTATGTCATCTGCAAAGGCTAGGCAGTCCACTTAAGCCCTGTTATCCTTTTTGTCCCCCACATGGGTCTTTGGTATTCCCATTTCCGCATTTATTGCTCTCCCCTGATCACTTCGTCCAATGAACAACAATGGTTGAATTCTTATATTTACAGATTTTACCTGTAGGTTGTGCTGTCCTCCACTTTCATTGTTAACCCTCCTCAGCATATTGTCACATCGAATTAGTTCACACCTATAGTTAGACAGCCCAATTACCAGATTTGGAAGATGGGCTGCCTTCATAACTTCCTGAACATGTCGCATCAACAATTTGCATCCACCAAGTGAACATCACAAACAAGGCCCGTATTGAGCTCCTGTAGTGAGAGTTAAGAAATTGGAGAGACACTCTGCCCACTGACGTGTGTATGTTTTCACTATGTGATGCAGGTTTTGTGCAGTCATCTTCTAATTTCCTGGAGGTACTTGTGAATAATCCTCTATGTCCTACTCATCTGCCCCTCCTCCCCCCCCCCCCCCCCCCCCCCCACCCCCAAACCCTCTTGGAAAATGAAATAATAGTGGGAAATATTCTTTTCATATTGTTACTTCTGACTAAGACATTAATTAAAATAACCATACATCAATGTTTTTGAAATGAAATTGGTAGTCAAAGGGTTAAATAATTGTTTGGTGGCAATAAATTTTAATAATGCTTATGTCTTTCTTTTGCTGACGTGGAAAGTAAAGAAAAATTATACAATGATTTTTTTGTTATTTGTTACATAAACATCAAGGTATCCCTGGACCACCATCAGAAGAAGCTGTGGATTTGAAAATCTACTAATGTATATTCATGGAGGCACAGGCACATGTACTTCTCAAATAAATGTTATGTTGAAACCAATTTGAGTATTCATAAACTGCCCAGCGCAAATGTGATAGTAAAAATGAAAAACAAAGGAGGATTTCAGATTCCATAATAAATCTACAGTCTAGAACAAGGAAATTTAGACACAGTACTAGTATTGCGAGTACACCATCTTTGTTCTTTGATTAGTACACCATAGCAGTAATAATGTCACTGTCCACAGATTTCGACAAGTTCAGCATCGCAGCGCCACCAAGTGAGCCAGTGCCATGGACTAAGCCCATGACGATGTATCAGGGTTGTTACCCACAGCCAGTAGACGCTTCGAGAAAGTGAGGTCATTGCCCGTATGAGAATTGCCCACAGTCGCCAAGGGACTATTTGACCATCCTGTGATAAACAACATTAACAAGTTTATTTATTTAACATTTTATTTAATGCATTGTCCAAATAAGCTTGCAACAGAGGTTTTTCTTTTGAGATACACACATCAATTAACATCACATTTTTTTAAATGAAAACAAAATGTGTACATGAAAAGTAAATGGATGTACTATTGAACACTAAGCAGAACAATAACAGTGCTCACAACTTTTCCCCAGTATTATTTGTAACATGAGGGTGAGTGTCCACTCACTGACTGTCAAACCAGGAGGAACTCTAGCAAGGCAATAGATACACATATTGAAACAGATTGCAGAATATCTAGTGTACAGGTTGTTATAAGATATTATTTCGATAAGAAGTTGGGAAACAGGAAAAAAATGAGGAAGATGTATAGTGAAGAATGAAATTTTAACTGCAAACAGCATATGAGCATGCAGAGTGTAATCGAAAGTGAGAGAAAGAATACTTACAGAAGGAGGTACCAATCTAACTTGGTATCATGAAGATTATGTGATTTACTCACACTGATGCCATGCAAAATTTGAATTCCAATATCGTGCAGTTGACTCAGATGAAACACACATACAATATATATGGACTGAAACTGCATAACAAATGAATGAACTCTTATTGAGCACTGTGACTTGACATAAAAATAAATCCAAAACAGTAAAAAACATTGTCATAATTACAGTATGGTATGTATGTTAAAAATGTTCAGTATTCCATTTGTGATGGATCTTATGTTTTATGTTTAAACCATAATTTCTCATCTAAAAAGCACCTGAACACTGTGTGGGGGAAAGATGCAATATAAACATATGTGCACCAAAATGAGAGATGTACAAAAAGAGAGATTAACATATATCTGTATTCCTATGTTTGCTTAAACCAATATCAAATTTTTCACTCTTCAACTATCTGTCTCTTCCCAACCATGATTCTGGCTGGAAGTATTGCATGTATGTCAGACAACAATATATATTTTTGTAAAAGTTTTTACAATATATCTTCGGAAAAGAGAAGCATTTCTTTCATTTCTAAATTGCTTCATTCTGAAAATGATACCTGGATACACCACAGCCTACAAACTACAGAACACACGGCAACATTATTTATGATTATATTATACTGCATTTTTTCATCACAGTGATGGAGTTCCCTTCTCTTCAAGAAAGAAATACTAAATATCATTCTATTACAAGGAGAATTAATATACTAATCAATTAGACTGTTTCAGTGGTAACAGTAGAGAGAGACTGTGGAGGTGTGGTCTTAAGATATGTGAACTGTTGCTGGTGAAAGTATCCATCAGCCACACTCCTGGAAATAATCCACATTATTCACACCTCCTTACAGCGCCAGTATAACTGGCAACTGTGACAGGATGGTGTCAGTTACAGACAATTCAAGCAATTAAAATTTGTAAAACATGTAAAATTTTTCCATTGTATTTATTATGTTTTGTTTCCTCTGTATCTAATAGGAGTAATACCTCTCCCCTCCCATCCTAACAACTAGAGCATTTTACATTGTAGTAAAATAGTGTATTTATCAAAAATCATTTTTTGACTGATAATTTTGAGTGAGAGTAAGTGCAACAACAATGAGTTAAAGTATATGTTCGCAAACATGGCACAGAATAATTTAGAAAATTTGCTCTGATTAATTAAGAAAGGAATATTCATTTTAAAATTTTGCAACTAGTGAATCACATGGACTGAAATAGATACAGCAGATAAAACCATTGTAACATTTCATTAATTAATGTACAAGCTCAGAATGTTGCCACAATTAACGTAACGACAAATGATGGTGAGCGTGGATATGTTGATGAGTTGGATACCAACCATGAGAGCACTATTTCAGCTCAACTATGGATAGCAACGTTGTGATTAATGATGTGCCTTTTCTTACAGTAGATGATATAAATTTGCGAATATCACCAGGAAGAATTTTTTCACATGGTCTAGTGAAAGGTGCAGTAGCTCAGATTCTAGTACATCTAAAACTTCCACATTGGACGAAAAGGACCCAAACATTACCAGATATGACTCAGTAGATGTTCAAAATGATACCCCAACATTGATACAACTTATGCAAGGGTTGATGAAACTCTTAAAGATTTTAGGAATGAACAAACACAAAACTTTAATGATCTAACACAAAAATTTATAAATTTAACACAAAGGTCAAAGATTCTTCTGAACAACAAATACAAACATTTAATGATTTTAGCAATTATGTGACACAAAAATCTGAAGAGCTTTCAAATGAACAAATGCAAAAATTTGATGATCTAAGTAAAAAGTTTCACACTGACGTGGCAAACGATTTAACATATAAGGTGTCCAAAATGGGAAAAGAATTAAAAGTGGAGTTGTTAACAGGTCTATCTCAGGAAATAGATAAGCTAAGTAAAGGGGTATTGGATGTTGATAAGGTGCGAGAGGAAATGGCAGGTAAGCTGAAAAATGTGAGTAACACATAGTAAGAAGCAAGAGACTCAATCAGAAATTAATAAAAATGTAAAGGAGATGCAAGATACTATTATAGAGTTGCAAACTATGTATATGTAAATATTTGCATGAGGAAGTACAGGAACTGTCTGTAGAATTGAATAATTTAAAATTGGGCAGTACGTTCACAAAGAAAACCCAAGAAAGAATTGATAAGGATGTAAAGAACTTAGTGGAAAGAACTGAATCGGGATTACTAGACAAGTGTACGACATTAGCACAGAAGGTAGTACAAGAGAATAAAACACAATTTTAGTGCCAAACGCGTTTCGCCTTTATTTTCTGCAAGGCATCATCAGTGGCAGGTTGCGTGGACAATTTCTTACATATTATGCTCCTGTTGCATTTTTTATGTTGTTCTTCTTCTTATGAATCCCAATTTGCGTTTTTTTTCCCACATTCCACAGCACTATGAACTGAATGCTTGTGTCAATGCCAATTCAGTTGCTGTCAGATGGTCCATAAGTAAAAATTATCAATATACCATAACTCAAAGCTTATCTGGGCTTAGTGTCATTCTTTAAAAAAATTATTCCCAATCAGATGCAGAACAGCAATGCCTTGTTAAGCTTGTTATAGAAGTATAACCCATAGATATGGACCAACCCCAGTGTCAAACCAACTCTGAAAACATAAAAGAAGCCTTACTCAAAGTAAATATATTGTGTCACCCAGAGATGTAACAAGAGTTTTTCTTTAAACACTGATGCATTTTTGCAGGGTCTGAGGCCATGCCTACTCCAAATCACGAAGACAGGTGAACAACAAGCACCCGAGATAATTAGTTTTGCAGGCAGGACTCTTACTGAATGTGAGCAATCATATTCAGTAAGGAAACTCTGAGTTCTCTCTATAGTGTGGGCTTTTAAGAAATTCTAATATTATTTGTGGGGAAAACAACTTTTTTTCTCTTGACATGCAAATTTCTGCACAGAAGAACACTTGCATGAATTCAGTTTTGAGGTAGTGACCTGCTCTAAACATCCGCACTTTGTCTCTTGTGTCAATATTAGTGTAGGTCTGCAGTTCCACAATATATATCGAATGGTCACTGCATTTCTTTATTTACTTGAAAATGTATTTAATGCCTGTCACTTTGTGCCATACATACCCATCTTCAGGCACTCTGCATCTGTACAACAGACATTCATTCTCATTCATTTGGGTCTCTTTTAGCTGTCCTTAATGCATGGAGACATGGAGTTCAGGCACTCTATAAGGACCACTGATTAGGCTCTTAGTGAACCTGTCATGTAGCTGTTTGTCCGCATTGGCTTTGGGTAACTCTGCTGACATCATCTCATCGATTTGATTCAGTCATAGTTTCTGTTTTAATCAGCAAGTGCATGTGTGGGAAGCCACATTTTTGTCACTCAGTGAAATACATGAAGCACTGCGCCTCATCAAAAATGAGGAGGGCCACCAGCTTTTGCACTTTAACCCTAAAAAGTTGTACTATGATATCATGGCAGTCTGTTGGTTTCTGTCTGTTCACCAGCTCTTCCCTGATCTTTGTCCAGGCAGGGTGGTATGTTTATGTGATGAATATGTACCTCAAACTGTTCATAAATGATGATGGGAGGATGACCATCTGACCTAAGTCATTCAGATTCATATTGCTGTCATTTGTGGGCATAATTCTCTGAACACAGCTTGCTTTGTTTTAGCACTTTGTACCTTAGACATTCACTCTCTATCTTCAAGCACATGTCTACCAAAAATTGGGACGGAAGTATCCTACATCACAGCAGCAAGTTGATGTCATGTTCACAGAACATCAGATGAAACGTGTAGAAATCCATGCACATCACTTTTTTGTTCAGGATCAGTCACCCAGTCACTGGATTTGTTTGAGGGATACTGAAATGATACCCTTCTTGCCCTTTCAATGGGATACTGTAGAGCATGTAGTAGCGGTGCATGTCCACACTCCTACTGAGGGATTCAACTTTCTTGTGCTTGACTATGTTCCTTGGGATGGTGGGATCAGCGGCCGTGGCCGCCGCATTGTAGCACCACGCATGTGTGCTCAGCATGCGTTTTGCATGATGTGTGCTCAAGAGCTGTTTTAAATTCAAGCAGCAACACATTGTGATCATGCAGAACTTTTTGTTATTTTCAGTACAGTTGCCCATTCAACTCCCTGAATAATTCAACACCATCTATCAATCTCCGTCTCATCATCTGCGATAATGTAACCTTGCAAAAATTGTGCTTGATTGTTGGGTGGAAGTAAAAGGGGCCCTATTTTATGGTGCACTTGCCCCTGAACCATAAAGGTCAGTGAAAACCCAGGTGTGGCGAGAATTCTATCTGCCCCACAGGAAGTCATGTGAAAACAAGAATTATATCTTTTTACATGGTTTAGGAACCACTGTGAAGCTTCAGTCTTACCAGAAAATAATTAATGTGAAGGATCAGCTGGCTCTTCTAATGTGGTTTGGACTGTTGCCCCCAATTCAACACATGCCTACAGTTTCCTCTTTCCATTCCAGCGCCTCACAAAATCTGCATGCCTTGTTCATATGGCAATTTTGACAAGCCTTTGGTTAGTGTAACCCAAATTTGGTTCATAGCTGAAAGCACACTTTTTTAAAAAAAAATCCCAGACGTTCATTGCAAATATTTGCCGATGTTCGACTTATTGAGCAAAAGTGAGTCGGTGCATGTTGCCTCTTTGACTGTTTCAGAGGCATGCGCAGAGGCCATGCATGCTGCATTCTTCTGATGCTGAGAACCTGCATCTGTGGCTGTTTCAGGAGCATGCTGAGAGGCCACGAATTCTGTTGTTTATTGGCACCGAGCATATGACTCCTCTGGAGTGTCAGCTGCATGCTGAGATGCAATGCATTCAGTGTTCTGCTGATGTCGAGCATCATCCTGCACCAAGGTTTTAGCCACATGAACATTTGCCTGATGCTCTGCATGCTCAATTCCACCATTCAGCATAAACTAATGATTGTTGCTGTCTAGCTGTCTTCAAGCTCATTGTGAGCCCTGTGAAAGGTTTGACTTGCATTTGTGTCATCAGAAATTTTACCAGTGAACATAGACTAAGAAACTGAGGTCATAAGATAGCCAACCTAACCTAATAACTAACTACACTAACAAAATATATTAGCCAAATTAATGACACAATCGGTAATCCAAAATAAAAGCCAACTAAATGAAGGAAAGAAACAACAAACCTAACAGAGAAACAAACTAGCAAGATCCTTCAAACCAACAAAATCACCAAAGAAACCATTTATCACTCAAATATAACCAGAAAAGCCATGTCAGTGTCCAAAAAGCAAACTTTCAACATTCTAGAAACAATCAAAATCACCAAATAAACTTTGAATCATCGAAATCCAAAGAGAAAAACTAAGTCAATGTTCAACAAACACAATAAAATAACAACCCAGTACATTTCCACAGTCCAAGCTCTCAACATTAATTCTTCTGAACTATCAAGACTTCAAAGCACATGAAATCTACAAAAAATAATAATTCATTCAAATCCAAACAATAAAGCCAGCCAGTGTTTAATGATTCTAATTATATCATGGTCTAATACACTTCCAAAACATTATATGAACTGCAAAATCTTTTTGTTGACATATGTTACACTGTCACAGAGTTTACTGATGATTTTATCCCACAGGAATATTTCTGCTGTCCTTGATTGATGTACAAACTTATTTAATTTGTCAAAACAGTTAAAAACTAATCTCTATGCTAAACTTAATGCATTCATTTGTTAGTTAACTTTCATGGGTTAGATTTTGGTCTTGTTACCCATCTTACAGGAACAGCAGTCACGTTAACCATCTCATGGGAACAGCAATTTTTTTTTTTTTCATAATAAAAGTTTGCTTATGATTTAATTCAGAGTATAAGCTATCTCCATTCCAAAGTTCATCCAAATCCATTGTGCTGCTGCAGTACAAATGAGTAACAAACATACTAACTCGACAAATAAAGAAAATAAGCAATTTCTAGTTCAGTGCAGCATAAATTTTATAATATTTGTATGTGAAAAGCATCATTTGCTCTCACATATGTGCCTGTTACCAGCAGATACACTCGCATATCATAATGAAATTGAGCCTCACTAAATGCCTACCATGTTCTACATGTAAAGGCATGCCGTCTCCCTGTTGTACAGCGTTTACATAATACCACTGTTGTAAGTCTTCAAGCGTCTCAGAAGCTACAAGATACACCTGACACTTAGGAGCTGAAATGCAATGGGCTTGTATGGAACTATGCCTTAAACACTTTGAGGATTGTATAAGAACTGTATTCATTATGTTGAATTATATTATGTGGGACATTGTAAACAATAAAAGTATTTTCACCAGTGTGGTACAGTTCAAAAGTCAAAGAGTAATTAGCTTTTTTAAGAGTAATTATTGTTCCACATTTTGCATTATATTCTTTGAATCAATAAATATCTTGTCCTACACACTTTTAGAAATAGCCTATGTGTTAATTCAGGGTACAAGCTAATTACATTCCAGATTTTTTCTAAATCCGTCCAGCCATTTCAGTGTGAAGGAGTGACAAACATATACACAAACTTTTGCATTTATAATATAATGTATGGGATACACAGCAGCAGTAAATGTCATATAAAAAAATTATTTCCATCTAACTCCTTTAAGCTGCTGAGCATCAGACTGAGGTACAGATGTGGCTGAATGATTTAAAGTCAAATGGTAAGAAAGGTAACAGCATCTTTGGTGTGTGCACACACCCCATGCTGTCTGTTTAAAATATTCAACCACATTTGTAGCCCTGTCTGCATGTGAGCAACCAAGAGTGGACCAATTACGTCTGTATACTGGTTTTTCCTTGTAGTAAGTATTCCCTCTCTCACTTTCAATCATAATCTTCATGCTCACGTGCTTTTTGAATTAAGGGTTTTGTAATATTATTTACATCTGATTTGTTTATAGAGTTTTGTAAAGTGAAATATAACTCATCATAGTTCCCATCATGTATAGCTCAAATAGAGATGGTTGCACTTAATATTCATTAAAACAGTGATCTCTAAAATCAGACAGAAGAAACATACAAACTCAATGAACAGGATTAAAAATACAGTGTTAATTAAAAGGAAGCCACGAAAAGAACAATAACATAAAACACAGGTAAAAACACAAAATAACTGCCATAAAATACATTATAAAATAGCAAGATAAAACAGTTAAAATGGGACCAGATTACTGGGGTTGGGTGACATATAATAATAATGTGTGACCTTTGCACTCTGCAAGACATTAAAATCTCTCTCGCAATATTTTATGACGAAGGGCAGACAACTCACTAAATCTTAAAACATGTATCACAATCTTCTCAGTCTCATTTAAAACAGTGCACACATCCTGTGGAAGAAACAGATTAGCCCTTAGATCATAAAAGGAAATATGTTCAGTTGAAATATTATGTATCAGAACTGGTGCTCTGCAAATTTCACATTTTGCTAAGTCCTCCCACGGTAGGAGAAAGCCAAGTGTCAAAGGACAAAGTCCCAATCTTATATCTGTAAGGAGTACTACTTATGCTTTTCATAACTGGAAAGAAGTAAGCCATGGCTGCACTGTAGATTTCACTGACCACTGCTCACTGCCCCTCACTTCTAGCACCCCAGCCTCCCCCTCACGTATGGGCCTCTTTATCTTGTGTATTATGACCATCTACAGGGATGCTGAACAAGGACCACAAGGTCAGAGAAAGCAAGCTTCCTTAGTGGCCTCATCAGCTAGCTCATTTTCCTGGGTTCCTGTGTGCACGGTACCTGGCAGAAATGTCTCTCCTTCTGTCTTTACAAGAGAAAGACAGTGCCCTGGATATTCTGGACCATCCTATTTGCCAGGTAGATCTGTCCAATGGTAAGAAGCACCTTTTGGGAATCAGAACAAATGAGTTTCTTGCCACTATGTTTTATCACCTGCTCCAGTGCCCTCTACATAGCAAACAATTGTGTTTATACTTAAAAACAAAGATGATGTGACTTACCAAATGAAAGTGCTGGCAGGTCGACAGACACACAAACGAACACAAACATACACACTAAATTCAAGCTTTCGCAACAAACTGTTGCCTCATCAGGAAAGAGGGAAGGAGAGGGAAAGACGAAAGGATGTGGGTTTTAAGGGAGAGGGTAAGGAGTCATTCCAGTCCCGGGAGCGGAAAGACTTACCTTAGGGGGAAAAAAGGACGGGTATACACTCGCACACACACACATACCCATCCACACATATATGGTATATGTGTGGATGGGTATGTGTGTGTGTGCGAGTGTATACCCGTCCTTTTTTCCCCCTAAGGTAAGTCTTTCCGCTCCCGGGACTGGAATGACTCCTTACCCTCTCCCTTAAAACCCACATCCTTTCGTCTTTCCCTCTCCTTCCCTCTTTCCTGATGAGGCAACAGTTTGTTGCGAAAGCTTGAATTTAGTGTGTATGTTTGTGTTCGTTTGTGTGTCTGTCGACCTGCCAGCACTTTCATTTGGTAAGTCACATCATCTTTGTTTTTAAGTATATTTTTCCTTCGTGGAATGTTTCCTTCTATTATAACCATATCAAACAATTGTGTTTAATAGACAGAAAACTATTATGTGAAACCTATCCTGAGAACACATTCAGGAAGATATCTTTCCGATACATTTTTAGGTGCTTGAAAATAACATAATGCTGAATTATCATATAATAACAAACAGACAGACATAACTGGAGATGACTTCATTTAAAAAGTTTATACAGGTTGTGGATGTATTCCTCAAGAAGTAGTTCCTGAATACTTACTTGAGCTTTACAGACCATGTTCATAGCCCCGAATAATGCTAAAGAGCTTCAATGGACATCAGACTTAAACATAAAGTGCTCAACTTTCAAATTTGATACTAATTCTATGAGATAGAAAGACTGTTGCACTTTCAATAGGATTAGCTAAATTTTGTATATCTGTGGTCACCTAACTGAAACTACTGTGCACTGCAGTTGTACTGTTCTTCAATCATTTCATTGCAATGGTCTACCCCAGCAGTTGCATGCTGATGTGCTCTGCTGAGCTATTGTAGAAGTTTTGAGATTCATGCTTGTTTACCATATACCTGGAACCATCACCAACTTGACTTCATATCTTAAGGAAAATAAGCACACTTGCAAAATATCAACCCCCGCCATGGATCCTGTGTGAAAATTTGGGCCATAATTCTGACAGTATGGATTTATATTTTTAGAATGTGCAGCTTTTAAACTTTGTGTGCACCAGTTGTTTGTCACTCACTCTGCAGCTGCCTGATGCCCGAGGACAGAGTACTGTACAGCAGAGTGAGAACCAGAGCCCTACATATTCATGGGTTGTTGATGGCAAGGGGAGAGGTGGACACATCTTCCCAATGTATTCTGGAATTTTGTTTGAGAACATGTTAGTCTACATGAAAAATACATAAGTAATACAAGTATGTAATAATAATAATAATAATTTTATTGTCTTTAAGCCATTACAGCAATAGACAAAGTCATACACATAATATGATACAGTACATGCTATAAAAGAACAGAATTGTTATTAATGTTACAGTTTAATATCACAGGTCATGAAATCCTTTGTATTGTAGAATGGGTTTACAACTAACCAGTCATAAAGTATTTGTTTGTATTGTTGCTCTGGTAAATTTTGTATAGCTTGTAGAAGTTTGTTAAATAATTTGTGGCCCATAAGTTCATAACTGTTAACTGATTTTGACAGTCTGTGGTAGGGAGTATAGATACAGCTGTTTGTCCTAGTGCTGTAACAATGTATATTTGCCCTGCGTTTTACTTTAGGTAAGTTCTTTTTTGTGTAGATTAAAACATAATAAATATATAGGTTTAGTACTTTCATGATTTTTTTTGAGTAAACAAAGGTTTACAATGAGCCTTGTATGGTGAGCCTGTAATTATCCCAATAGCTTTCTTTTGCAGGAATAGTACATCATGCACACAAGTGGAGATTCCCCATAAAATAATACCATAGGATATGATGCTTTGGAAAAATGAGTAGTAAGATACTCTAACATAATTTTTAGGTACACAGTGCACTAATTGCCTTAACAAATATATTACCCTAGACAATTTACCACTAATATACTTAATATGTGGATTCCAAGAAAGTTTATCATCCAAGTATACCCCCAAAAATTCAACACAACTAGGATCATCTAATGGAAACTTGTCAGTTAAACTAAGTACCATCTGCTGGGTTTTGCTTTCATTAAGCAAGAACCCATTTGCTTTAAACCAGAGTGAAGCTTGCTCAGTTGTCTATGTAACACATGTTTTAAGGCTATTAAGATCGTTACCGCTATTCAGAAACGTTGTATCATCAGCATAGAGTACTGTTCTGGATTTAATAAATGATGGCAGGTCATTTATCATTATTAGGAAAAGGAAAGGGCCCAGCACAGATCCCTGCAGAAAACCTACCTTAACTTGTTCTATACTGGACATTTCTTTCCCAACACAGACGGCTTGCTTACGGTTTTGTAAATATGATCTTAATAGCTTAAGGCTGTTACCTTTAACACCATAAAAGTCCATTTTTTCGAGTAGTAGTGTATGTTCTACACAGTCAAAGGCTTTGCTTAGGTCACAAAAAGTCACTTGAGCAAAGCATTTATCTTCAAATACTTGATGGACATATTTAACAACATTGTCTATGGTATCAATGGTTGACAGATTTTTCCTAAAGCCGTACTGTGATCCACTTATTAATCCTATGTGTTATCAAAGTAAACAGATAATTGTTGGTAAATTATGCATTCTAGAACTTTTGAAAAAACTGGGACTATGGATATTGGCCTGTAACTTGAGACAGAATTTTTATCTCCTTTTTTATGTACTGGAACTACCTTAGACAGTTTAAGCTCATCAGGGAAAAAACCCTCCAGTATACACTTGTTTATACAATATGTTAAGGGGTAAATATACAGTCTATTACTTTCTTCAGCATGTTACAAGACAGGTCATATATGTCTACACTGTCTGATGATTTTAAATGCTTCACTATTCTTAACACAAAACCAGGTGAGACCTCAAAAAAATTGAAAGTACTTGTGTTTGTTGATGACCTAGCAACATTTTTTGACAGTAACTGTGATGAGCTGATTTCAGGTTTAATTATAGCACTTCCTACTTGCTCAACTGATTTAATAAAAAAGTCATTAAATTCCTGGGGAGAGGTACTAATTTTGTCACTTCTTTTATCTTTGGTGACACTATTTATTAGTGTCCATGCTGCTTTGCACTTATTGGTGGATTTCTCAATACTTCTGAGATTGTGTGCTTGTTTGGCTTCCACAATTGCTTTTTTGTACTCATTTCTAGATCTAACATAGGCTAATTTAGCATGGTTGGTTTTCAGATTTCTATAAATATTGTACAAAACCATATCTTGATTTTTCATAGTAGATAGCTGTTTTGTATACCATGTATTTTGTCTATTTGGAACTTTTGCTTTTAGGGCTCTGTCAGTTACTTTGCATTTCTTTATTGGAATGCAGTCATTAAAGTGTCCCAAAAAAGCTTTAAGAAACCTATTAAATAGTACCTTTGCTGGCAGATAATTGCTTAGAGTATAATGTGTGTCATCATAACACAGGCCAAACCAATCTCTGTTAGAAAGGGACGTACGAAACCTGTCAATTTTCTCATCTGTGACTGGTCTAGTGACCACAACTTCTGGGACAGGCTTATTTACGTTACTCTTATTAAGAGGGAACCTACTTGTATAATTTAATATGTCAACTTCATTTACATATACATTCAATACCATTTTAACAGTATTCTCATACTGATATTCTGCAGTGACATGCATGCCTCAAAATCAAAATGAATAAACTTCATTAACTGAAAAATTATTATGAAATGAAGTTAATGATTTTCTACTTACAATTTAATCTTGCCAATCACCCTGAAGAATAGCAAAATTCCTGCAAATGTACTTCACTTTAACAGAGCCAACTTTAAAATCCGAAGAAAATAATGCAGAAGAGTGATTTTAATAATTAAATAGCACAGTACTATCCCTTTAATGATTCATTCACTTCATTCACTTATGCTGCATCTGTGAACTGCAACATAAAAATGTTCAAAGCAAAGAGATCTCTGGCACCAGCTATTGTTTAGAAACTGCACACTTCGATACAATGACAGTCAAAATATATTACAGTCTGCCACCTCTAAGTTTCTAGGCATTATAAATGATGACAAGTTAAACTGGTATGGGCATATTCTACATCTTCATAAAAGACTAAGTGTAGCAACTTATGCCTGCATGTAATTACCCCTGTTAGTGATATGAATGCTATCAAAGCAGCTTACTTTGGCTATTTTCACTCCATCATATCATATGGGATAATTTTTGGAGGTACTCAACCTATAGCTAAAAAGATCTTTACTGCACAATAGAGAGCAATTAGAATAATGAGTAGTGTTCATCTAAGATATTCTTGCAGAAACCTGTTTCGTAAGCTCCAAATATTAACCACAACATGTCAGTATCTATTTCCTTTGATGATTTTTGTCTTGAACAACCATTCTCTTTTCACATCCAATAATGCATACCATGGTCACAATACAAGGTCTAAAAATGATTTACACAGAGATCTAAAACAGTTAAGTATCATACAAAAAGGTGTTCATTATTCTGCCACAAAACTCTTTAAGTCTCTTCCATCTGATATCAAAGCCCACGTTAATTTCCCAACTACTTTTAAATTTAAGAAAATACCTTATGGATAAGTCCTTCTACTCTCTCAGTAAGTACCTGCAGAGTAGGTCTAATCGGTGACTGTCTTTTTAATTTTTTATTGCATTTCCTATTTATATTCTAGTCTCTGTTTATATTATGTAAGCTGAAATTTGTCTTTGCTGCCTAAGATGATCAATGTATGAATTTTCTTTTTGTACCAAAAGTTATTTTCAGTAGTTTACATTATCTTTATTTGTATGTATCTATTTAGTTTTAATTCACCCATTAAGCTTATATCACCAGATTGCTACATTCTTGTCATTGTACTAATGTTTGTTGTATATCCATAAATATGTAAACCTGACTATTGTGATTTATGACTGTATGGATTCATGGAATTAGAAATAATTAATAAATGTATAAAGCATGTTGCCAATATCAAAGCAGTGTTTCATGAACCTTGTACTCACTCCACTATACAGTACTTTGCACCCAGGCATTTCAGTGTGGCAGAGCAATGATAACAGGTGCATGCGCATGTCTAAAATTTGTTCATTCAGAAGGCCATTACTGTTTACTGTCACAATTATGATGAAATTTTCATGTGGGACTGATTGCTGGGACTGATCTCTTGCAAGCACACTTTTTTTGCTCCATAAAATAAGTGGTCAAGTTGGTGATATTCCATTTAGTCGACCTGTCTCATTCTCTTCTAAAATATTGTCTCCCTTTCATGTTAATCTGGCTTCTGCCTTATTTCAGTTTGGTCTTTCAGTGCTTGTCAAATTATTCTTGCAAATGCCTATCTCTCATCACATCTTCATCATCTCCTGTACTGTTTCCACAATATTGTCTTCAAGGTTAAATTCCTTTATATAGACTTCCTATCTATTCCTTTCAACTTTCATAGGCCCCCATCTTTGCTCAGAGCTTTCTTTAATTTTCCTGTTTATGACATCTATCTTTCCATAGCCACAAGAGTGTGCCTTTGAGTGTCTGTGTGGTTGTGTGCACGGATATGTGTACTATTGCTGGACAAAGAGCTAGTACTTGAAAGCTAAAATTAATGCTGTTTTCTGTTATATGTCACTATGCTCCACCCACTGATCTGTTATAGGTGAATCTACTATTCCATATTTTCATATCAGAAGCACAAAAAAACTACAATACACAAAACATTCTATAACAACAATGACTAGCCCCAAGCAGGTGCATGTTAAGTACTTAGATATTACATAAAGATAATTAAAATCAACAGTTATGGATGTACAGTATATTCTGGTTAGACAATTAAAATGTACACATTTGGGAATGAAATATACCTAGTCTCAACAAGTGCAGAAAAAAATTACAGTAAGCAAGAAACCTAAACCTAAACAATATCAGAGAGCCAAGCGACTGCCGCCAGAGATGTGGAGTGCAGCCCCGGATGCCTCCTAGAAATGATCTGCTGGGGCACTCATTTAGGATGTGGTCCATGGTCTGATTCAGTGCTCCACAACAGCACTCTGGTGAGGTTTTCAGGAACCTACTCAAAACCAGTTCAGGTGGCTCCATATTTGGCACGGTAGATCCATTCCTAGAGCTCTATCAAGTGCTTGTGAGTTAATTCCAAGTCCCTAATTTCTTTATTGTTGATAACATGCCTAGTCCACTTGGCAGTAACATCATAGTTGTCCTCCAAATCAGTATCTCTCCAGATAGGGTGATGAGACCTAAGATGATTTTCTGTGTCTGCTTCACTTGCTGCATTTTTATATTTTCTCCTTCCATCAATTAAATTTAGTATCTCTTGTGTTATCAAAGAATTTCTGTTGTGCACTGACTTTTTAACTAGTTGTTCCTCTGCTGCCTTCATTATGTCCTCTCTCAAAGCTTCCCATTTATCTACCATTGTATTCGTTTCAAATTATGAGACACAATTGCTGTCCACCACTTACTTTAAGGGGGGGAAATGCCAATGATACCAATAGACACATACCACAGTAAATACACTATCCTTGCTTTTGGAACTAATAGTTTCTTCCTAAGAGAAGAGAGAGGGAGAAATTGGGGAAGGTTAAAAAGGTTAAAAAGAGAGGGCAGGTCACTTGCACCCTAGTATGAGAGGAAGAGAGGGACACCTCTTGAACAACAGGGGCTGTTTATAGCACAGATGTCAACCACCTCTGTAGCAGCCACAATTCAGGTCATGGCTAATATTTTTGCAAGGGAGGCTACTCCCTAAACTATTGTGTTCAACAATGGGCCCCAGCTCATAGCCACTGCATTTTAGAACTTCTGTTCCCATAACAACTTAGACAGTACTCTTTCATTCATTATTCAATTATGAGGTGGAGCAGATGATTAGAACTTTCCAAACACAAATGCAGAATGCCATGGTGTAGACATAATCTGAGTGACTCACAAGTAGTTTCCCCCACTAAATACCAATGTACCTGTCAACAAAATTAGTCCAGTCAAAATTCTGCATGGGCACATTATTTGACTGTCTGCAGCTGACACAGCAAGCACACTGCCTGCACTCATATACTTGCTGCTATTATGCAGGGACCCAAGTCTAGGCTCACACCTTTGGTAGGTTCCTGGGATGGATTTGAAGTGTTGTGATGAGCCTCAGAATGCCAGCTTTTTCAAGTTGTGACCAGACGGAGATCAACTTTGGCTGTGATACCCATCACAGACGGTGCTACCATCCAAGGGGGAGACATGCAGCACAGCAGAACAATCCTTCATCCCATCAGTGGGAGTAGGCCAACCTCGTCCCCACCACTTCCCGTACCAGTGACCCTGACGTAGCACCATTATGATCTGCAATCCCACTGTAAACGGTTGTAGCATGTGAAAGCCATTTTGGAGCAACTGAGCCCTCTCTTCCACTTCCATCTCTCCTAACTCCCATGCATCAGAATGCAAGGCCAAAAACTGTCTTGCAACCAAAAGACCAGGCTGGCCAACCCTGTGTGCACATTATGAGACAAGATGATGCTTGATGATAACAACATCAAACGTCCTCAGTTATTAAACTGGTCCCAGCCTCACCCTCACCATTTACCACTCTATGTACCAATCAAAGGGGAGAAGTTATTCATAATACTATAATGCTGATATCAGTTTATACTTAAAAGCGGAGACTTTACCTATTTCCAGATCAGCATCTTCTCATCCCTACATTGTGAGGTACCACTGGAGAGTATGGTGGGCCCAGCATCTAGTGACCTAACATCAGATGTGAAGATGGCATCTGTTCTTTTGTACATGTCCAACAGAGATGCAATGGCAGATGCAATGGCATCTGTTCTTTCAGACATGTCCAAAAGAACAGATGCCATTGGTAACCGTGCAGCTGCCATGTAAGCAGGAGATCCCGGATTCTAGTCGCAGTTGGGGCATACATTTTCAACTGTCCCTGTTGATATATATCAATGCCCATCAGCAGCTAATGGTATTAATTTAATTGTAATTTCATTCTAGAGAGCTGCACGGTCACCAATGGCATCTGTTCGTTCGGACATGTCCGAAAGAACAGATGGCATCTTCATATCATTAAGGCTAACTGGCTGATGACCTTCTTCAGTGCAGATGTACACGATTTGCCTGAACTCTTACGGTACTTGGTGGATTGTCTACCATGAGTAATGGGTATAATGGCAGGGACATAAAGCAGACAAATCAAGGATTACATTAAGAAGCAACAGAGATACTTTACCTATTCAACTAGGACTAGTCAGAACTAGAAACAGCAGTAGTGCCTGTCCAGTGTTGCCAATTACCAGTATAAGTGACAGCTGGTGTGTGAAGTGCCATACAGAGATAGAGAGCAGGCTGGTATCACCATAAAGCACTCTCTCTCTCTCTCTCTCTCTCTCTCTCTCTCTCTCTCTCTCTCTGCACAAAATGCATCACACACTGCTTTCTAACACGCACACCCTGATAACATTGGCTTACAATTACTGTGGCTTGTTATTGGGTTCTTGTTGGTCTGCCAATTCACTCTTGCACTACTCTCACCAGTTTAACTAGTGACTTCTGCAGTTTTACTGCTCCACAAAGTTACCATGCTCTAGTGATGCTATTGTCACCTATAACTGAAGAGGGGAATACAGTTAACAAGCTCAAGTGGATGTAATGTGCAGTAGGTATGCAGATAAGGGGAGATTAGAACAATAAAATTGTTAATACAACTGGATAAAAATCTCTGCCATGCAGTTCACAGTGGTTTAATAAATTGTTAATGTGTAATAAAACAAAATTATTTTGATATTTCAAAATAGTAATACATGAAATGTGATACAAAAGTTAAACTTATTGAGCTTTAACAACTTGTGTATTGACATTATTAAATTTGATTAACAATTTTAAGTGATATGGCTATATTATATATTTAGCATTCAGCACAAATTTCTTGTGCAGTGTTTAAATAACAAAGAAGATAATTTTTTTTTGCCAAAATGGAAGGTGGGCAGTCAACAACAGAAGACAAATTTAATGATACCAACAAGTAGGGGGAAATGTAATAAATTTAAATGTTTAGTCAATTACAGTTACACATTTGACTTAATATGAAAATAGGATGATACAGTGAAGTGTCTGAAGCCACTAACAGGAATAAGAGGACAATACTGCCTGTGCACATCTACATATGCCATTGTGGAGTACATAGTGGGAGAGTGTACAAACAATAGCATTTTCTGTCCCATCCCAGCTGGGTATTTATCAAGGTAAAAATGACTGTCAATGTCCGCTGTTGATACCCTAATCTCTCTAGCCCTGTTGTAATTATTTATGTATGAGGTGTATAATTGTAGCAGAAAAATGGTCACATGGTCTTCAACAGCCAGATGTTCTCTAAATTTATCTGACAGAGTGTTATATTTACCTGACAGGGTGTTGCAAGAAATACACAGTCTTTCTTGTAAGGATTGCAATTTAGGTCCCTGAGCATCTCCGTTATATTTTCATATGGGCTTACCATACTGTTATGATCATAACAGAGTATGTTTGAATTGCTTGATGACGGTATTCATGCCTACTTGATAGTGACTTCAAATGCTTGAACGGTAGCATCTTGTATGTGATGTCCTTTACAGATACATTGGGCTATCCTAGTTGTCTCCCATAACATTTACTTTACACATTTGTCCCATTTCATATCACTTCTTAATACAGCCCCTAAACACCCTTACAATGTGATGTGCTCAAGATTTTCATAACTAATCTTCTAATCAGCTACTATCGAGATCTTCATCTTTGTTATTGACAGTATCTTGTAATTATCCACTTTGAAAGAGAGAGCTGTCATTAATTACACTAAATAGAAATTATGACAGTCTTTTTGCATTTTCTTTTGATTGTCCAACAATCATATATTCCCCATAGAAAACAGTACCATCGGTCTAAAATTTGAAAGCAATGTTGATCATATCTTCTGGTAAATCATTTATTGGTGATATTACAGATCCTATTATGCTTCCTATGCACGCTACAAAAACTACACAGTAAGTTCTAAGAAAGGTTATTAAGAAAAATCGAGGAACATGCGCATAATATCAGAAATCAGTACTTCTGGCAACAGACATAAGGCTACTTGCAATACAGTGAAATGAGAGGCAGGACAACCAGCCACAGAACAAGATAATATCACTACTGAACTGAATACAAGGGCTATAAATGATGAGTCACAGGTAAAAAATACATTGAATAATCATGACTTAAATAAAGTGGAAAGAATATGGACAAACAGTTCAAGAGCACAATCACAGCAATATGCTGAAAATCTAATTCTCATAAAATTCGGTCATATGAATGTATCTGCAAATTCTCCTGCTGAAATCAAGAAAATTATACATTCTCTCAAAAATAAAAGCTCATCTGGTTTTGAAGGTATTTCCAATAGAATACTAAATATTTGTTCCCACGTAATAAGCCCTGTCTCATCTGAAATATGTAATGCCTCACTAACTCAGGGCCTTTTTCCAGAGCGACTGAAATACGCCACTGTTAAACCCCTCTTTAAAAAAGGTGATAAGAGAGATGTCAATAACAAACAACCTGTTTCACTGCTGACATAATTCTGCAAAATTTTTGAGAAGATGATGTATCCTAGAATAGTATCTCATCTTAGCAGCCACAGTATCCTTAGCAAATTACAGTTAGGGTTTAAGAAGGATTGGTCTACTGAGATTTCCATTTACATATTCACTCGCCAGATTTTACTAGCATTAAATAATGAAATAGTGCCAGTTGGTATTTTCTGTGACCCCTCTAAGGCTTTTAACTGTGTGAATCACAGTATTCTCCTGCATAAATTGAAGTTCTATGGGATTAATGGTGTAGCTAACCAAAGGATAATGACATATCTAACTAAAACAATGCAGAAACTTGTAGTTAGTAATTCAAGCAATACAGTCCAGGGACATTGTATTGTATTGTATTGTATTTTTATTGATCCAGGCAATCATAGTATTGTACAGCTGTACATATGATATTGGACAGGTAAGGAGAACTATTTACAAGTAATTTTTACAAATTGATGTTACATTATTTTGTAGCAAGGAAATTATCTATCTTAAACAAAACAGTTAATACAAATCATAGAATTGTAAGGTTGTACGTACGATATTGGACAGGTCAAGAAAACATATTTGCAAGTAATTTTTAATAAATTGATTTTACATTATTTTGTAATGAGGAAGTTAGCCATCTTTAACAAAACAGTAAATACAAATGTTGTATGGTAAAATACAAACAGCCAATACAAATGTAATAGTAAAGTAGTCCAGTGTATTTCATAGACATCCACAGTATATAATAATCCAGTATATTTCATAGACATGCACAGTATATAATTTTCAGACCTAATTGAACATTTATCATAAAATTGTTTACAATTTTAACCCCTTTCAAAAAAATGATCAACTGCATAAAATCAATGGTCCAAGAGATATTTTTTTAACTTATGTGTGAAGGCTTTTGGGTTCCTTGTTGCTTTGATTTCATTTGGTAAATTATTATACATTTGTATCCCAACATTTAAAACACTTTTTTGATAGCAGGTAGTTCTGGACTGAATCATATGTAGGTCAGATTGCTGCCTTGTTGCATAGTTATGAATATCTCCATTGAATTTTAGTGTGCAGTCATTGTTTAACAGGTATGACTTGACAAATGAGACGATATTATAAATGTAAGCAGAGGGCAGTGTCATAATGCCATTTGTTTTGAAATGTTGTCTGCATGATTCATTATGTCTTAGGTTACATATTATGCCTATTGCCTTTTTTTGCATTTTGAAAATATATCTACCTCCAGGTGAGTTCCCCCAAAATATGATTCCATACTGTAATGTAGAATGGAAGTAAGCATAATATACATGTATGAGAACAGATTTTGTGACTGATTTTTTGAGTATCCTTAAAATGTAACACACAGTTGATAGCTTTTTTGAGATATAATTTTTGTGAGTCTCCCACTTAAGATTTTCTTCAAGCCATATGCCAAGAAACTTGACAGAGTCCACACACATAAGCTCTTGGTTATTTAGAATCACATCAGGCATTTCTTGTTTTTGGGATGAGATTTAATTTTTTTGTTGTGGTCCTCTGTATCAGTACCTGTTATTAGTATACTCGTGTCATCGGCAAATAGTGTGGTATGTCCTGTAGCAAGCTTTGTGCTTATATCATCAATGTATAGCAGAAACAGTATGGGTCCCAGGATTGATCTGATTGGGAAGAAATCACATATAGGGTTCCCCAAGGTTCAATCTTAGCTATTCCTCAAATGCATAAATAAAATTCTGTCTAACATACAGATGATGTTAATATTGCTCTTTTTTCAGATGATGTTAGTATTGTAATAAATCCAAGCACACATGCAGAAACAGAAGAAATGGCAACCAAAGTATCATTGACTGGTTTCCTGTGAATGCTCTCATCCTCAATTTTAAAAAGACGCAACATACTTCATTCTGCACATCTGGAGACACTACACCATTGATAAGCATAACACATCTGGAGGATATAATAAGTAGTGTGGAAACTTCAAAATTCTTAGGGGTCGATATTGATGAGAATTTAAATTGGCAAAAACACATTTTGAAACTCCTAAAACAACTCAGTTCAGCCACAATTGCACTTAGAATTATTGCAAATCTTGGGGAGAGACAAATCAGTAAGTTGACTTATTTTGAATATTTTTCATTCAATAATTTCATATGGAATAATGTTCTGGGGTACCTTATCTTTAAGAAAGAAAATCTTCATTGTGCAAAAATGCATTGTAAGATTAATATAAGGGGTGTTCAAAAAGAAACAAGCCAGGGGCATAATTACAGAGACCAGTACCTGTATGTTCGAAGTATTGACCCTGGCTGTTGAGACACTTCTCCCACTGTGACAGAAGGCAGTGAATGGCTGTCTCGTAAAATTACCAGGGCTGCGATGTTAACCAGTTCCATATGTACAGCTGAACATCGTCATCCAAGGTGAATCACTTGCTTCTCAGAGCCTTTTTAAAGGGCCAAAAATGGCATAATCACAGGGAGAGAGATCCGGACTGTATGGAGGGTGGCCGAGAACAACCCATTTGAATTTCTGCAAGAGTGCTGTGAATGTGTTGGCCACATGAGACTTTGCATTGTTGTAGAGCAGAATGACCCCATGGGTGAGATTGCCTGGTCATTTTGATTTGATTGCTTGGCAAAGGGTGGTCAAGGTTTTCAAGTAACACTGGGCATTCACTGCTGTCACATGTTGCAGGAAGTGAATCAGGAGGAGGCCATCTTGGTCAAAGAAGAACATCAGCATAACCTTTCCTGCACTCGTGTTATGGCATTGGATTTTTTTGGTGGTGGTGACCCTAGATGCTTCCACTGGAGACTTTGTCATTTTGATTCTGTTTTGAAGTGATGACACCATGATTCACCTCCAGCCACCACTCATGCCAGGAATGCATTCCCTTCCCAAGCATAGTGCTGCAGATGAGCAAGACAGTGGTCCATTTGACATGCTTCCTGGTGTGGTTGAAGACTATGGGGCATCCATTGGCCACACACTTTGCACATGTGCAGTTGTTCCTTCATGATGGGGTGAACACTTCCAACACTCAATCTGACCATGGCGCTATGGCTTTCAATGTCACTCAGCGGTCCTGGGTAATGAGTGCTTCCACCAACTGGATGATGTCACTGGTAATGCAGTGTGTTGCTCCAGACCATGCATCATCGGCTAACGACACCAGTCCTGCCCTGACTTGCTTGTGCCATGCCTTGACCCTTGCAAGGGACATGCAGTGTTCGCTGTACACTTGTGACATTCGTTAATGAATGTCCATTCCTCCTACTCCTTCCACTGTCAGAAAACAAACAACACCTCTTTGCTCTTTTTTTTGACACCTCCATATCACTGTTTGCAATGTGACTGGCAGCGTTGGATGATTGACGCATGCTGCTGCTAGCTCTGTATAATCACGTAACGTGCATGTGTCCCCTCAAGCAATGGGCTGTGAACTTCCACGCTCTGGTCAGAACAACGCCTCATTACACACGCCACAATATTACCCTCCTGTCACTGGTTTGCACGTTCCAAACTCCAGCTTGTTTCTTTTTGAACACCCCTTACATGTGGTGATCACCATCAGTCATCTTGTACACATCTGTTTAAGGAGTTGGGCATTCTGACTACTGATTCACAGTATATTTATTCCCTAAGTGAAGTTTGTTATAAATAATCAACAACAGTTCAAAAGGAACAGTGGTGCACATAATTACAATACCAGCAGGAAAAGTGGCATTCATTATTCAACATTAAGATTGTCTTCAGCACAAAAAGGGGTGCACAAATCTGAAACAAAAATTTTGATCACTTACCCAGAGATATAAAATTTCTGATAGACAACAAAGTAAAATTTGAAAACAAACTGAGAAAGTTTCTCCTTGATGACCTTTTCTGTTCTGTGGAAGAATTTCTATAATTGTAATGTGTAAAGGTGGTGGTTAGGAATACTAACTCACATCTGTACATCTTTTTTCTTTTTGTAATAAAAATAAAATAATATAAAAATGAAAAGTTTAGAAATGTTCAGAATGTAACTGTATGTACAAATTAATTTGTGATGTGAATGTAAAATGACACATTCCACATCATTACACTCTATCATGGAAAATGATACATGGAATGTGTAACTAACAAACTAACTAACTTCCTTGGAGTACACTGAGTGTTACCTTCATTTCTGTCAAATACATAACTGAGTATAATGAACCATGTTCTATTAGAAAAAAATCCATTGAGCTAATCGCATACCTGCAAACATTCTCCTTATTTTGATTATTAGGTAACAATGTGCTGCTGTGTCATCCATCTCCTCCAGAAATATCATAATTTTAAAGCTCAGAACAAGCTTCAGGTTCCTGGATCTGACTGGCATCAGTGATATTGGTATGTAATTCTCTATATCCAAGCTGTAGCTGGTTTTGTAAACGGGAGTGATCTTTCCTGTTCTTCAGCGACATGGTACTATTCATTGCACAAGAGACCCTCAATACATACAAGGTAGGAAAGGGACTAATTCTGAAGCCCATTCGATGTCCACACATCGATCCCTCAAAGTGGTTGGTTGATCACGTTGTCCATAAACAGCCCTTTTCAATCTATCCCAGGAATGTTCAATAGGGTTCATGTCTGGAGAAAATGCTGGCAACTATAGTCGGGCAATGTCGTTATCCTGAAAAAAGTCATTTACAAGATGTGCATGATGGGAGCGCGAATTGTCATCCATGAAGATGTATGCCTCGCCAATATGTTGCCAATATGGTTGCACTATTGGGCGGAGGGTGGCATTCACGTATCGTACAGCCATTACGGTGCCTTCCATGGCCACCAGCGGTGTACCTTGGCCCCACATAATGTCATACCAAAACAGGATGGAACCTCCACTTTGGCGCACTTGCTGGACAGTGTGTTGAAGGCATTCAGCCTGACCAGGTTGCCCCTAAACACATCTCCGATGATTGTCTGATTGAAGACATATGCAGCACTCATTGGTGAAGAGAACGTGATGCCCATCCTGAGCAGTCCATTCGGCATGTTGCTGGGCCCATCTGCATGGTGTTGTGGTTGGAAAAATGGACCACACTACGGAAGTTGGAAGTGAAGTTGCGCATCATGGAGCCTATTCCAACCAGTTGGAATCATAACATGATGTCCTGTGGCTGCATGAAAAGCATTATTCAACATGGTGGCATTGCTATCAGGGTTCCTCTGAGCCATAATCCATGGGTAGCAGTCATCCACTGCAGTAGTAGCCCTTGGGCAGCCTGAGCGAGGCATGTCATCAACAGTTCCTGTCTCTCTGTATCTCCTCCATGTCCAAACAACATTGCTTTGGTTCACTGCGAGACACTTGGACACTTCCCTTGTTGAGACACTTGGACACTTCCCTTGTTGAGAGCCCTTCCTGCCACAAAGTAACAATGCAGACGCGATCGAACCATGGTACTGACTGTCTAGGCATGGTTGAAATACAGACAACATGAGCCGTGTACCTCCTTCCTGGTGGAATGACTGGACCCCCTCCATCTAATAGGCACTGCTCATGCATAGTTGTTTACATCTTTGGGTGGGTTTCGTGACATCTCTTAACAGTCAAAGGGACTATGTCTGTGATACAATATCCACAGTCAACGTCTAATTCAGGAGTTCTGGGAACTGGGGTGATGCAACATTTTTTTTTATGTGTGTAGAATCTAACTTATACTCCCATCAGGGCTGGTGCTTTGACTGCTTGGAGAAGTAGAATCTGACCTGAATTTCCATCATAGCTGGTACATGGATTGCTTGGAGCAACTTTCTTTCTTTCTTTCTTCCTTCCCTCCCTCTTCTTCTTCTTTTTTCTTAATGGGTTCTGATATCAGTATTCTCATTTATAAGTCAGCACAGTGGTCAGACATTGCTACAATAGTATCCTTGTACAAAACTACATTTCTAATTGACAAATTTAATATTCTTGCAGCTTTCAGTTTCAATACCAGACATGTCTGCAAGAGATTGGATGTGAGGCTTGAATCTCTTCATTGCATATGACAAGACCTTCCTAGGATCTTCTGAAAAGATCTTTCATCAGGATCTGATTGAAGAAATTATTGTAGACTTGAAGCATAGCACTTCCCATGAAGTGCTATTAAGTTTTCTCAGACAGTTTCCATACAGACTCTTTTGTAATGAGAGAGTAATAGTCACTGCTTTTTCAATATTATCTGAAAGGTACCATGAAAACAAAACCGTCTTTTATTGCTTTTTGTGGTATGTGTCTATTTAGACCACAGTTTACATCTTGTATCTTTACCTACACTTATTCTGCTTTGATGAATCTGAATTAATGTTTGCAATTTATCTTTTAAATAGGTTGTTAATAACTGTCTATCAGTTTGATCAAATGCACATACTCTCCTGCCTTTCTTTTTGCCTTTGATGATGATCATTCTTGTAATAGCATGTTGGTTACTAATCACCTCTCATTAGTGACACTCTCAAGAAGATCAGGTCTGTTTGCAGCCAGGGGGTCTAAAATATTATTTCTGTGTGTGGTTTTTATAAATAGTTGTTTTAGGCTGTTGTTGGGTAATATATTCAATATCACTTTCAAAACTTTTTTCCCTTACTGCTGATAATGTATGCACAGCTTTCCCAGTTGACAGTGAGCAGGTCAGTATCATCTCTTATTACTGTAGTGTACTCAGATTATTTCTATGGCATTGAGATTAAGTTAAGTGTAATGGCTCTATGACCCATGTTTTTGAATCTGGTTGTTGGTAGAAACATCCAATTATTAACCTAAATCCACCAACTCTGGTCATTCTTGCTCATATTAGTTTGCAGTTGATTAATTTCAGACCCTGCTAGACCTTATGTTTCTGCTTGTTGCTGCAAACAATATTCCTTCTGGGATTCTAATTATCTTTGCAATGTATATTCCACATGTTGTCAAAAATTTCCCTACTCTCTGCTTAGGATTTCAACCAATTCTCAGTTCCTAGTACGATGTAGGGGCAACTGAGATATGTGAGTTCTGGGAGTTTGCTGCAAATACTCCAGCAATTAACAAATAATAGCTTAAGATTCTCACTCTCAAAATTTGCTATCCAGTTTGTTGTAATAATTCCTTTACCTGATGCTGCTTTTTCTCCCAGAGGTCTCAACATTTCACTTAACTTAAAGAGGAAGTTCTGCAAGTACTCTGCCACCCCCAGATCAATACAGTGGCTAGAAAAGACACCTCTATGTAGCATACATGAGGGATCTGTAATTGAGCTCACCTTGCTTATTTCCAGACCAGAGGACCACAGTCAGTTCTTGGAATGATGCAGTAAACTGGCAGCTGTGCAATGACCCCCATGAGTGAGGATAGCTGTTTTCACATTTCCCAGAAATAACAGAGAATGATCTCAGAACCCAGTGACAGATGTCATTGGTGCAGATGTGAGTGGAGATCTGCAGTTGACTGCAACCTGTGCTCTCAATGCTTCTGTGTTGACCTCTTTCATCTGGTGAACAATTCATCCCGGGATGTGTGCACATGTGGTTTATCTCCCTCCCATGATGCTATTTCCCTAAGAGGGGCATCACATGCTTAAAATTAACTGCCTACAAGTAATACCCCCAGTGCCCAGTCACTCTAATACCAGTGCATTTTGCAGCAGCCATACGAAGCAAGTTGACAATTGTCAGCATAGTGTCCAGCTGTTTGAGAACAGTAGCAAACTCCTTCATTGTGATGACAGAAACAGTGAATAGCTCAGTGTCAAGATGCAAATGACAGAATCATGATACACAATATAACCAATGAAACAGTTGAGGGGCACTGTGAAGTATAAGGTTTTGTGTAGATTAACTAAAAACTGCACTCATCAAAATAATTGTTTTGACATTATGTGATACAACAGTAACTAAGTATGAAAATCAGAAGAAGAATGGAGAATGTGCAGTGGAAATCGAAAACAGAAGTTGAAGTTCATCTGGGTAAATGCAAGGCCAAGGAAGAATGCATGTAAGTTTTAATATGAGGAAAGGGTTAAAACTTTTTAACTTTTCAATGTCGACAGTACAAAATATGATTTTATTAATGAACAGCATGTTAATTGTAGTACAGTAAACTAAGCAGTAAATACAATTAAGAATTGGGTTAAATGGTGTTTCACTCTTCAGTAAAGTGTGAACTGTTTTGAATGAGCAAACTAAAACTGTCTGCCACACCAGGACTCACACCAGAACCTCACATTCTGTGACCATCATTCATACTGACTGAGCCTTCTGGGCACAAGGTTTGAAACATTACAGTATTAAGCAATGCTAAAAATTTTGACCATATTTTATTCATACTTGAGGCACTGAGTGGTCGGTAGTCATAAAACAACACTGAAATCATTACCCCTGGCAATGATCCATTTATATGAAATATGCCAAGTAGCACCATAGTTCAAGAGTCCACGTTAAGCTGTAGGTCACGTTATAAGTGACTGGGTAAGTTGTTTAAAAGGTCTCAGGAAGGCAAGGGTATACCATCACTAATAGGGTCAAGTCTAGTAAAGTACAGCAGTATCCAAACCAACCTTTGAGTTGTAGAAAGCTTTACTTTCTTTGATGTCTTATTAAAAGCTGTGTTTTGGATTGAAGTACAGGAAGTTGGAATTGCTTTTAGAGATCCTGATAGTAGATAGACTGTAACATTATCAATAGTATGAAGAGTCAAAAATACAATAAATGTTTTATCAGAAAAGACAGCATTACTCTTAGTGAAAAGCATTTTAAGATATAGGAGATTAAATTCACTTGGAACAGTGAAACAGTAAGAAGAAAGAACAATACGTAAAACCATAAAAATTTGTGAAGTAGAAATATTCAGTTAAGAACAAACAGTGAAAAAAGCACTGAGCATATTATAAAAACTCTCGAGATTTTTGGATCTGTTTATGTGGGCTAGGTTATAGTGACAATGAATATGAACAGTTCCATGAAGAGAAAAAATAGAAGCTTTTATTTTGAAGCACACAGTCTACATTTCAACCACTATAATGTAAATTATTGTTCCAATGACAATGAATATTAACAATTCTATGAAGAAGAAAAGTAGGAACTTTTACTTCACACCACACAGTCTACATTTCACCCACGATAATGTAAACCCGAACTCCACTGACAAAATTTCTGAAGTTTTTCAGTGTCAGGCTCCTTCAGTTTGTTACCCAAATTACCTCCGTTTTTGTGGAAATACCTTTCCAACAGTTAAAAATCCAGTAATACACTATCATTTTAACATGGAAGGGACAAGTTTTTTCATAGGCACCTACATAAAAATGCAAAGGTACTTTAATGTGATTGTCATCAATGTGGAACAACTCTGCATAATGAGATTTTCACTCTGCAGTGGAGTGTGCGCTGATATGAAACTTCCTGGCAGATTAAAACTGTGTGCCCGACCGAGACTCGAACTCGGAAGGTAGGAGATGAGATACTGGCAGAAGTAAAGTAAAGCTGTGAGTACCGGGCGTGAGTCGTGCTTCGGTAGCTCAGTTGGTAGAGCACTTGCCCGCGAAAGGCAAAGGTCCCGAGTTCGAGTCTCGGTCGGGCACACAGTTTTAATCTGCCAGGAAGTTTCAACTCTGCATAATGTTGTGCAGCTCTTCCATTGCATTCAGCGAATTTGTACACAAGCCATATATCAGCCAACTCTTCATCAGTAAACATATCCATATTGCTGTGTATCACTGTTAACGTAAAACAAACCTCAGACAGCACTTGGGGGAAAAAAAATATATTAAAAAAAAAAAAAATTCTGTGCAGATACTGTCAGTGTAACGTAGATACAAAGATAAATGGGAATAAAAAATTAAACTAATACACTTACTTGGTAACAAACCACAGGAGACTAGGGTCCCTTATTCCAAAATATCCAGAAAATGTACTTGAACAAACACCGAAATTTTGTTGTTAGAATTCAGGTTCACCTTGTAGATCAGCTAAACAAGGCTGACATCCAGCTGCTTGAAACTGGATTAAAGCAAACATTTATAGAGACTAAGTTATTTATACCAGACTGACTGAATCCCCCATAAGTCCAAACACCACATATCCTGAAGTCATAAATGTTAATCAAGATATTGTGTTTTCATTCATCCACATATCATTTTCCATAAATCACATTATGAAGGAGAGACTTTGTGAATTTGGAATAAATCAAATTAAATGTCAATAGGCTACTGTATATTAAGAAAACAAAAGTTGCTTGGAGAGCAATAGTTTTGCAGATGATACTACACACGTAAGTTCCTTCTTAATGCTTGCATTATACCTATGTGTACATACATTCTCTGAATCAAGGACAGCTTCTGCAACACTTCCAGCACAATTCATCCATAACTGCAGTGGTGTCATTGCTGCCAGGACTGTTATATTCTTTATAAGTGACTCTTGTGAGGGCCGTTCAAGCCATCTTCTCAAACTTGTCGTAATACCTCTGGAAGGAAGACATCACATAAACATACAGTGCATATATTTCTGTCTTAAAGACAGCCAAGAACAGAGTGTATTCAGGGCAATAACATCACTTTTTTTGAGTTAAGTACTGCTGTGTAAGCATTATAGTTAGTTAGGATGAACTATTAAAAGTTTATTTACTCAATGCAAGGTGTGAAACAACAAGAATGAAACAGTTAATTTTAGCGTTATTACTTATAAATCATTTTATCATTTTTATTAGTGTATTATTCTGTTCAGTGTTCCATAGTCATCTTTATTCACAATAAATTTGTATTTCTTCTCTGTAAAGGAGACAAGTAGAGAAAGATTTTAATCTGTGAGGATGGGTCAGGAATTATGCATGGGTAGCTCAGCTGGTAAGAGCAGTGCCTGCGAAAAGCACAGATCCGGGTCTGAGTCCTAATCTAGCACACAGTTTTAAATTGTCATGACTTTTCAAAGCATCACATCCTCCACTGTAGATTGAAAGATTCATTCTGGTGATAAATACCAAATATAAAAAGCTCTCTCTCTGACACACTAAAGCACAACATAGTGCAGTGTAATGATGCCATCCTCATTGCCTGATTTGGCTGTTCATCTGGTATATACATTGAGCTGCAGTGGATAACTCCAAAGGACTTCAAATTTTGTAGTCATAACAACAGGTAGATATTTTGTAAAACAATGGTCATGAACCTGCTGTGTCTCTGGCCAGATGGAATCATTGGTACTGATGGGGACAGAAATTCTGATTCAGCAACTGATGACCTGGCTTCGCTCTTTGTGGAATAGGTGTGATGTAACTGATCACAAAGACTATAAGTAAAATGGGAGGCATGTTTGTGAAAGTGGTTTAGGAAGTGATAGTAGATGGATGGGATTTTACAGTAGTTGGTGAGATGACCATCGTACAAAATGCCCTTTTAGGAGTGGTTGGTCTGCAGATGGGATTTTGATCACTTAAATTTGTTGCTTCAGCCGTAAATCATGACTCCTTGTGGGATTAGGTGATGCATTCATTCTCATATCATATTCCTTGAATTCTGTCATGAAGGAAACTCTTCAGGGATATGGAGTGAATCAAGTTATACATTAACAAACAGAAGCAGGCAATTTTGTAAAGTATGCTAACAATAGATTAAGACTAGTGCTAAATTACACACACTGGAAAACACAGTAATTATTTCTAGATTAATTTATGCATGTATTTGTATATTAGGAGAGACAACATCTACTTTGAGAAACACAACTGCTTTTTCTCTTATACCGCTTAGCTGCTGTTTTCATATAAGACACAAAAAAAAGCATTCACGTAAAAAGAGTTCTTTACAAGTGGCACAGCCACAACTGACAACTGTGTTCTGCAAATCACCATGAAGTGCATGGTGGAGGTGTGTCCTATTGTAACACTTATTAGGGTTTTGTAAAATGAGGAAACCACACAACAGTCACTTAATCCAGAGCCTTTTATTGACAATACAATGTAATTGGATAGATAAAAAATCTACTCACCAAGCAGCACCAGGAAAATAAACATATAAAAAAGGTTTTACACATGCAAGCTTTTGGAGATAGTGGCACCATCTTACAGCAGAAGGGTTGAAGGGGAAGGAAGAGGATTGAAAGAAAAGGACTGGAGAGGTTTAGGAAAAGGGGTAGGGTTCAGAAAGTCACCTATAAACCTGGGTTAGGGGAGAGTTACCAAATGGTATGAGAAGGAAAAGACCGATTGTTGGGGACTGAACCAAATGAGATTTGAAAACCTAAGAGCTTAAAGGTGGGAGACAGCACAATATGCAAGACAGAGATTACCACGAAAACATCATGCATGAGTTAATAAGAGTGAAAAGGTAAGTGCATTGCATGTAACAGTGGTGGGAGCGGGAAGGCGAAAAATAGGTCAGAAAATAGAAGCTGTACACTAAAGCTCCAAAGAAACTGGTGTAGGCATGCGTACTCAAATACAGAGATATTTAAACAGGTAGAATATGGTGCTGTGGATGGCAATGCCCTATGTAAGACAACAAGTATTTGGCACAGTTGTTAAAATTCGTTACTGCTGCTACAGTGGCAAGTTATCAAGATTTAAGTGAGTGTGAACATGGTGTTACAGCCAGCGCATGAGCAATGGCACACAGCATCTCTGAGATAGTGATGAAGTGGGGATTTTCTCATATGACCATTTCATGAGTGTACCATGAATATCAGGAATCTGGTAAAACATCAAATCTCCAACATTGCTGCGACCAGAATAAGACCCTGCAAGAACAGGATCAATAATGACTGAAGAGAATCATTCAATTTGACAGAAGTGCATCCCTTCTGCAAATTGCTGCAGATTTCACTGCTACACCATCAACAAGTGTCAGCATGTGAACTATTCAAAGAAACATCATCGATATGGGCTTTTGGACTCGAAGGTCCACTCATGACTGCATGACACAAAGCTTTACGCCTCGTCTGGGCCAGTCAACATCGACATTGGACTGTTGATGACTGGAAACATGTTGCCTGGTTGGACAAGTCTTGTTTCAAATTGTATCAAGTGGATGGGATTTCTGAAGGTTTAGGCAAGGCTAACAATTTTGTTGCACATATTACTCTGAAAGACAATGCTCAGCTGAAATTTTGGTGGG
Organism: Schistocerca cancellata; assembly: GCF_023864275.1. Classification (NCBI taxonomy): domain Eukaryota; kingdom Metazoa; phylum Arthropoda; class Insecta; order Orthoptera; family Acrididae; genus Schistocerca; species Schistocerca cancellata. Next base: position 286,272,167 of record NC_064631.1, on the reverse strand, counting down.
CCAGAACTGTTCCCATTGCATTACGGGACAAAGTCGCTGCTCAACTTAAAAAATTGCAAGATAGTGGAGTTATTGTGCCGATATCAGCTAGTCAATGGGCAAGTCCACTGGTTTTGCTCTCCAAACCTTCAGGTCGCATTCTCCTCTGTGTTGACTTTAAGTCTACAGTCAACCCAGAAACTGATTGATACTTATCCATTGCCACAGCCAGAGGATCTTGTGGACAAATTAGGCACAGGATGCTACTTTTCAAAAATTGATTTGCTCAACACGTATATTCAAACACCACATGATGAAGAACCTCAAAAAGTTTGTGTAGTAAATACTCATATGGGCTTGTTTAAATATTTGTGTTTGCCTTTTGGCAGTTCTTCCACACCCACCATATCCCAGTGGTATATGGAACAGCTGAATGTGCAAGTATCAAACTGTTCAAAGTATTTGGACGATATTGTAGTAGTAGGTTGTACACCTGAAGAACATATTGCAAATTTACATGCTTTGTTTCATGTGTTATCTGATGCAGGACTTAAGTGTAGACTGGACAAGTGTGATTTTTTTAAACCTGAGTTGCAGTATCTTGGTCATGTGATAAACAGTCTAGGTGTACATCTTTATTCGCATTTGTTAGCCATATGAGGCTTGCCAGTTCCTCGCAATATCACAGAATTGCAGTCAGTTTTAGGAAAATGAACTGTTATATTCGGTTCATATTGAATTCTGCACAAATCGCAGCTCCTTTGCATCACCTGTGTCACAAGAATGTCCCTTTGTTTGGACAGATGATGCCAAGCAGCTTTTCAAAAACTTAAAGATGCATTGTTCATTGATTGATGCTTAGTTCACTTTGTTCTTGACAAACCAGTTGTATTGCAAGTTGACGCTTCCTCTTACAGAATCAGTGCAGTGCTTTCACTCAGAATTGGTTATAAAGACAGGCCTATTGTTTTCACATCAAAAGTGTTGTCCAAAGCTCAATGTAACTATCCACAAATTGAGAAAGAGGGATTGGCTATTGTGTATTGTGTCACCAAATTTCACCACTATTTGTACAGCAGAAAATTCTACTTAGTAATGGATCACAAGCCTTTGCAGCCCTTGTTTCACCTGGCAAAACCGGTTCCTGAATGAACTGCCAAAAAATTGCAAAGATAGGCTTTGTTGTTGTCTCAATACCAGTACAAGATTGTGTATCATCTGACAGCTCAGCATGGTAATGCGGACGCACTTTCATGTCTTCCGATTGGCCCTCATACAGACTTTAATGCTTCTGCTGCATCTTGTTGTCACATCGATGCTCAGGATTCTAAATTGCTTCAATCTTTTCCACTAGACTACAAGAATATTGCCCAGGCCACAGAAGCTGATCCAGGTTTGGACATTTTTGTAACATACATTTGCACATCTTGTCCTCATTCCTTGCACACCATACAGAACCCTGTAGTGCGCCGATACTCTGCCTGTCAGCATAGCCCCACTGTACAGAAGGTGTGATTCTTGTGCAAAATGACAGTGGACAGTCACATGTGTTGATGCCTAAAGCTTTGCACAAAGATGTGTTGCAGTTACTTCACTAAGGATGTATCAACAAGTGCCAGCACGAAGATGAAGAACGCAACCGCAGAGAAAGTGGTGAGACAACATCAGGCCAATAGCGTGCTGCCCAGGGCGTCACCACGACAGGAGCGGCATCAAGACAAAGTGAATATAAGTGCTGCTCCTGCCAGCCTCAGTCAGACAGTATTAGCACAGTACTAGGAGAGCACTATGACAGTAGTGACATGTGATCCATATCAATTGCTTACATGGACCTTGTTTACAGCAAAGGACTTTGATTATTTGCGCGTCACCCATCACTTGCAACACTATTGTAAATTCAAAGTTAAGTATTGTCAATCTTCTTATTTGTAATAAAAACTGTTAATGTGATTTTGCTTGAATTGTTTTATAGCATTCCAAGAAAGCAGCCTCCTTTAGGCACCCTACATGAGACAAGTGGGAAAGACCCTACATTTATCATGTGTTTCCTCCTAGTTATAGAATTTATTCCATTTCTCACTTGTTTTTCTATGGTCAAATCAGTTTTGTTACTGTCCTTGCTGATTTGGCTCCTTGCTGTTTTGATTTAGTCATTGACTTCATCCCATTTCTCATATGTTTCTTCTGCAGACCTCATGTTCTAAGCGAAATCACTATGCACTCCCTGCTGGCCACAGGTATGCCCACTGCTGGGAGTGACAGGCAACAGCATCTAGTTGACCAATTTCTAGAGACAGAAAGCCAAAACAGTGTGCTTCTCTGTGGAAATATCTGAAGCCAGAAGACAATGCCATGTCACAAAAAGTGACTGCTAGTGCCTCAACAGCCACGCCAATGAACAACATGACAAGGGATATTCACTTATCACTGAATATGGCTGGGGAATCACCTGAAGAATTCTATGACAACATTGTCAATGTCCTTCAAGAAGCAAACAAACTGATGGAGAAAATGGGCTAACTGGGCCAAGTTTTAGTTCAAGTTGCTTGGTCAGATGCAAGAACCATGAGAGGAGAATGAAATATTTACATAAAGAAATCCCTAAATCAGATTCGGAAGCACTGAAAGTCCATGTTCAGCTTCTAGAACAGGAGAAAGAAAAAGCAACTACATCTATTCCTTCATATGCTAGTCTTGCAGCTTTTCAAAAAATGAACTTAAGAACTTCAGGTAAGATAAAGAAATCAGCAAACAAAAAACCCAATACACTTTTCCTTAGATCCACCAAGATCAGAGGTGTCACAGACGTAAAGAAGGAAAGAAGAAACTTGCTGATGCAATAAACTTGAGGGTAGATAAGGTTAGAATCAAATCGATATGGACAGCCAATAGCACTGTCATAGTGGAAACAGAGAATGGTAGATGACTGCAAGAGAAAGCTCGTCAGGTACACAGAATTTAATATAAACCATGAAAACACAAGAGACCTCTGCTAATTGTGGACAATGTGCCCAAAGAAGTGGACAACAATGAACTTCTTAAAGATATCTATGAGCTTAACTTGTCTGGGCACACGAAAAAGAAGGAATTTGAAGAAAAGATACTACTGAGATTTCAAATCAGGCCCTGAGAGAAAACCTATGTCAGTCACATTACAGGAGTCACTCCTTGTGTTTGTAAGCTCCTAAAGAAAAAGTTTATGTCAGTTTCCGTGCTCTAGGAATGAATGGTTACATGGACATGCCAACATGTTATAAATGTTGTGACTTATGTCACACCAAGAAGATACAAGTGTACAGAGTGAGTGTGCTCCCAATGTGGAGCAGAGGGCTACCAGAAAAGTGCACGCATAAAAATCAATGAGAAACCTGTTTGTATCCCTTGTAGCAAAAGGATCAGAAAATGTGACTCACCTTGCAAAGACTATGCAACTTATGCAATGCTGTTTGAATGTGAAATAGCTAGAACAAGCAATGGATGTATCTAAAATACGAGAAAATGGAGAGTGGTCAACTCTATTGTATATCAAATCTATGTAATCCAAGTAACAAAAGACATGTTACACAGGAAATGGAAGTCCTCTTCTACAGTAACCAGGAATTGGCGTCATGCCATAGCCTGGTGGCAGCAGCTTGGGATTATGCTGCCAGTGAGAGGAGTGTCACATTATGATGAAATTCCAGCACCAATCACTACAGAGTTTATTCAGAAGTAGCGTCTTGAGTTCATGAATTTCATAGATGACATGATACTGCAGAAGAGATTAGAGAAAGCAGTTGCAAAGGAATTTAGAAGACAATCTCTTAAATGGGTAACAGCGCAGACAGAGGTGTGTTGCATGATAAAAAACTTGAGCAGCAGCAGTTTTGTGCAAGTGAAGCTGAACGCTCAGGAAGCTTAAATACAGACAGCATAACTCATAATGACCTGCATACAAGACAATAAAGCACTTCGTCTTTATGTGCAAAATAACACAATAAGAAGTTTTTGAACTTTGTTCAAGGAGAGACTATGTGAGGAACATCTGCATTAATCCAAGCTGTGGGGACTGCTGCCAGAAGAGGTGTTCCTGGTACAGCAATGCCTGCAATGGAAGACTTCATGACTTGTCAGCTGCCCAACCTGATGCTGCATCTACAAGCAGCTCCTATCAAAGGGCATGAAAAGATGGTGATGATCATGATGACATTGACACTGCACCTGCAGTAGCAGCAGATACTCATGCAGCTTTGGCATTATCTATGGATTGTAAAGGGACACCATCCTCTATCATTACTTTTTCTCAACAGAAGTAATCAACAAGAAACTTCCTGGCAGATTAAAACTGTGTGCCAGACCAAGACTCAAACTTGGTCCGGCACACAGTTTTAACCTGCCAGGAAGTTTCATATCAGTGCACACTCTGCTGCAGAGTGAAAATCTCATTCTAGAAGTAATCGATACCAGAAATATCCTCTAATTTTGAGTAGGTTAGTATTATCTCAACTGTTTTCTAAAAAGAATTTCATGTGATTTTGTACATGATGTATTATATTTCAGACTAAAATTTGTTAAAAGAAATAACTTTATTTTCTTTGTTACAATCAATATGTACTAGTCCTGAACACACATTTAAAATTACTTTTTTTAGAAACATTTGAAAGTACAAAATATTCAACACACTTAAAATTTCTATGATTAATTACGCAATTTGGCACTGTTTATGATGTTAATTTCTGGACTCATTTATAAAATAATAACATAAATTAGTAAGAATTCATTTGTCAAGAAAATTTGTAAACCCTTTGGAATATTGTTATTACCACAGAGTGAAGTAGTTGCGAGCATGCCTCTGATCTGATCAGACATGTTTTTTGTAATTTGGACTAACAATGTGATTTTGGCTTTGTTAATTTGAAAATTCAATAGACAGCATGACATAGAAAAATGTGAGGGAATAAATTATTATGAAGAAAACAAAAAACCTGAACAAGCATGAGAACCTATAATGTCAAAAATTTTGGCTTCAAGAATCAACCCCTAGATGTGAAGAACTGAAGCCAACTATGAGAAAAGAAGATAAGTAAAAAGTTTATTGTAATGCTTCCTCCTCTCGAAAGTTAACCATAAAGACAATGACAATAAGCTAATGATGTTAGTGAGGGGTAGATTACATGTGGTGGCATCATCCAGGATCACTTGACTAATAATGAAGTTCTGTCTCTTGCAGAAGAAGGGCGAGTGATCTGTGTCATTTGCAGTTTAAGTATAAATGAATTTCCAATGGCACAAAGAAAGAAAACCAAGGGCTGACCAACAAAGTAATTAGTATCAACAGCGATGAGGTACTACTAACAATGACGGATCATATCTAATTAAAGACAACTTTACAACTACAACCAGGGATTTTGGTAAACATTTTTGGAAAGCAGTGATCAATTAATTGTTATATTTTGACTAAAGTTCAGTCTTGATCACTCATGTATGTTTTAATGATATAGGTAACCGGTTTCGGTTCTTTCTACAGAACCATCATCAGACCCATGGCTCCCTTAGGATGGTAGGCGGAGCTCTCCTCGCTGTTACGCAGTCAACAGTTGACTGCGTAACAGCGAGGAGAGCTCCGCCTACCATCCTAAGGGAGCTGATGATGATGATGATGATGTTTGGTTTGTGGGGCGCTCAACTGCGTGGTTATCAGCGCCCGTACAATTATCCAATCTTTCAGTCCAATTTCGCCACTTTCCTGGATGATGATGAAATGATGAGGACAACACAAACACCCAGTCATCTCGAGGCAGGTGAAAATCCCTGACCCCGCCGGGAATCGAACCCGGGACCCCGTGCTCGGGAAGCGACCTAAGGGAGCCATGGGTCTGATGATGGTTCTGTAGAAAGAACCGAAACCGGTTACCTATATCATTAAAACATACATGAGTGATCAAGACTGAACTTTAGTCAAAATATTACAACCAGGGACATCAAAAAAGGAAATATAAGCACAAACTATCTGTGAAGTTAATTTTTTTGTGGACTCACATGCTTGAATAGAGATGAGGGTAGGAGTGATACAGAAGTGAAAGCTGTAGGACCCAGCCAGGACATGTCTGAGCCAAGTGAAATTGTAGTCAGTAAAGAAACAGTAAAAACTGATATTTTGCAGTTAATTTTGGTAAAACTAGAGGAAATAAAGACAAATAATAATAGCAAATTTAGTGCAGTGAATGATCAGTTAACTGAAATAAGAACAGATAATGATAGCAAATTTACTTCACTATAAGGACAATTAAATGACCTGAAAACTGAAAACAATAGTAAAATGGATAGGCTACAATATCAAATGGACCAAGTTTCAGAGCTAAAAAATGGGTTGTCAGAGGCGTTAAAAAGTCTGATTGAAAAAGTTGATGTTTTCAAAAATAAATTTATTGTTTTGGAAAATGAGTTTATTGCTGAATCTGCAAGACAGATGAAGAATGTTAATGATGTCAGAGTTGAACAGAAGCCCGTAGTGGAAAAAATGGAATGAAACATTGCCAGTTTAGACAACAACAAAAAAAAATTAATTTTGAGAACAATATCGAAACTAATGTAACTGTTTTAGATAAAATATTTTCAGCAGTTCAGGAAACATTGTGAACCAAAATCTATGGTCCAACACTCCCATCAAAAGTTTTCCATCAGACAATTTCCATCCAGTGAATTTTCTGCACCACTGTAGAGATAGTTTTGTGTCAGGCATGAATGACAATCAAAAAATTAAATAGGTTAAAAGACTATTGAAGTCGAAGTTCTATCATGGGTAAATTTAAATTTAAGTCAGTGGGAAATGAATCAAAGTTTCAAAAAAAAAGGTTTTTAAATAAATTTTGGTTGGAAGCTGAACAGGGGAGAACCAAAAGTGAATTTTTGAATGGTCCTTATTAAAGGAATAGGGACAGTACTTTGAAAGAGTTTTGTAAGAATCAACTTAAAAAATTAATGCACCTTGACAAACCATTTGACAAAATGACACTGACTGATGCACTTAGAAAGAGATTACCAGAAAGCTTGCAGTGGGATTTACTACATGGACCTGACGATTGTCTTGAACAATTTTAATGATATGTTGACAGGCTGGATAAAGCAGTAGAATGAAGTATGTACCATAATAATCAAAATGATAGAAATCACAATGGGAATAATTAGAGAAACAGAGATAATGGTAAGTTCTACCAGGATCAAAATGCTAATAGAGACAGAAATTTTGAACATCAGCAGAATAGGAATAATGGGCATAACAATGGGCAATTTAATAGAAGAAACAATCACAGAAGTAACTACTAGGGGAAATGACAGTTTGCCTCAATGAAGGTCCACAGTTTTGGGGTGAGGAAACACAACAAGATGTATGTAAATCAGATGATGACTGTATTGGATCTGAACTAGGTGGTATTTTTTGTGTAGATGTGAATGAGAGCTGTGAAATAACTGAGGTTGGTAAATCTGAGGCTGGTAGCTTATTGCAAATGAATGTAGGCAAGGTAAATGACTTTGATGGAGATGAGACTTCTATTGTTAGTGATGTTGTTGATGAAATAATTTTGGGAGAATATGATGATTATGAGTATCAGGTATTTGTGGAGTTTAAGAATAATGAAGTTTTAGAACTATTTGTGAATGATGTTGACTAAATAAAGGTAAGGTAAGTGATGTATGTGATGTTGTAAGTGAGAGTTACGGAATACCAGTCCAGTTAAAACAGTTTTTCATACAGTAAAGGTGAGATATCTGTTAGCCTAGAGAATAAAGTTGAAAACTTTTTGCAGTTTATTTGGGACCAGATTGATGACAACACAGATAAATGTGCATTCTGAAATAAGTAAGCTGTGGTTAGTCAAAATTTGTATCCAAATTGGTGGAATGAAGTGAAAGAAGATTTAAGCAGGAAATCTAATTTTGACAGCAAAGTGTTTTGTGTTCCTTCTGTAACAAGTGATGTTTGTGGTGCAATGGAATTCATTCATTGTGTTCAATCTTTACCTGACAATATGAGTAACCAAAGTAATGCTATGATACCAGTAAAGTTGATAAAACCCCGTAAAGACAGTATGGATGTAGCATTTGATGAAATTGGAAGTGATCTTTCATATGAAGTGTTTGACAACAGAGAAGATGATTCAGATTTTGGGTGTTCTTACATTAAAATTAAGACTGATCAATGAAAAGGTAACTGTTTGATTGATACAGGCAGCCTGATTTGTGGTATATCTGAATAAATTAGAGACAAGATTAAGTATAGTAAGAATTTTGAGGAAATACCCATTGTAGGTGTGAAGATATGAGGAGCTACAGGTAAGCACAGCAAATTGGTAAAATCTAAGATACTTTTAATGTATAGTACAGAAGATGAAACTTTGGAACATGGATGCTTAGTGATCCCTCATCTGGAAGAAAATTTAATTCTCAGTATGAATTGGATAGTGAAAGTTGAGGCTTGTTTTGGATGGAATGCTAAAGAACTGTGTATTTTGGAACCTAAAAGTAATACTTATGTGAAATCTAATTTCTGTATTTTAAAGTGTGCGAAAAGTTGTAACTATTTGCAAACATTGTGAACCAAGGTGTGTACCAGGTGTTTGATGACAATATAGATTTTTATGAGACTGACAATCAGGATTTTGAAAGTGTAGTAGATTCTAAGGTAAGGGAAGCTACAACTCTTAATGAACTAACAAAAGGAACAACTTCTTTCTCAAGCCATATAATATACCATTTTCAAAAAAGGAAAGATGTTGAGAAAGAAATTCAGAAACTGGAAACATGGGGGGTAATTGAGAGAAGTGGTTACAAAAATCTTTTAGTTGTGGTAAGTAAGAGAAATGGTAGAGTGAGAACTGTTTTGGACTCTAGACTTCATAATAAGTTTCTTATCAGAGAGAACGACCATCCTGAGAACATGGATGAGCTGTTACACAAATCTGACAACGTAAAATACGTGGTTAGTTTGGACTTGACTCTGGATTCCACCAGATCCCACTTGATACTAATTCTAGAAATTATACTGCATTTTTATATAGAGGTAAGTGTTTTCAATACTGTGTGGTGCCATTTGGGCTAAATGTATCTGTACCTGAATTCATTAGATCACTGTATTCCTGTCTTGGGAAGAAAAGTGAGTTCAAAATTAATTGTATATGTTGAGGACATTCTGGTCACTGAAAAGACTTGAAAACAACATTTGGATCTGTTAAGAGATGTGTTTTCAAAATTGGAATCAGGAGGCATGTCTTTGAATAAAGGGAAGTGTAAATTTTGTGTGGAAGAAGAAAAATTTTTATGACATGTTATATATGAGAAAGAAATTGCACCTGATAAAGAGAAACACGTTGCTACTGCTAATTTTCCTACTCCTCACAACAAGAAAGGTCTTAAATCATTTTTTTTGGTTAACTAGATTTTATAGAAAATTTTGTACCAGCCAAGCTTTGAATGCTCCATGCCTGTGCGAACTTTTGAGGAAGAAGACTGTTTGGGGTTGGAATCAGGAATGTCAGGATACTTTTGATGAACTGAAAGGACAGTTGTGTCAAAGTCAGATATTGTTCAAACTGGATTTGTCTCTTCTTTTTTGTATTATCACAGACAGTAGTGATATTGGTTTGGGTGCTCATTTATTTCAAGGGGTTGAAGTTGATGGTGTTATTGAACATAGGTCTCTTACATTTGCTAGTAGAGTATTGCAGAAGCATGAAAAGACATACACAGTAATTGAGCAAGAGCTTTCGCCTATACATTGGGCATTCAACAAATTTAAAAATTATCTACTAGGTCATAAAGTCATCATCTATACTGAACACAAACCATTATGTTATGTTCAGGTGTGTGAGCTGTACCATAACAGGATTACTCATTGGGTCTTGTTTTTACTGCAGTTCAGTTATGAAATCAGATGCATTAAGGGCACAGACAATGTAGTTGCTGATGCTTTATCTATGCTACCTTTAGGGAGTGAATCATCTAACAATGTCTCCGCAATACCCTTTCTTTCAGGAGTGCTAGTTTGCAATGTTCGCAGGAGAGCTTCTGTAAAGTTTGGAAGGTAGGAGACGAGGTACTGGCAGAAGTAAAGTTGTGAGGATGGGGCATGAGTCATGCTTCGGTAGCTCAGTGGTAGAGCACTTGCCCACGAAAGGCAAAGGTCCCGAGTTCGAGTCTCGGTCTGGCACAGAGTTTTAATCTACCAGGAAGTTTCATATCAGCGCATACTCCACTGCAGAGTGAAAATCTCATTCTGCAATCATCTAGCAACCTTGGTGAAGGAGAAGAAGAATTTAAAATTATGTACTTGAGAGGTGTGAAAGAGGAAAAGAAGATCTTGAAAATTTGCAAAGACATATGCAGGTATCAAAACCATGATCAAAATTGGAAATTGGGTAAGAGCATGTTGGATAAGAAAGGAGGAGAAAAGACAGAACAGTACACAATGGTATTTCATTCAGGAGACATAAGACTGACTCAGAGGATTGGAAAGTATGTTGGCCAGAACAATGTGTTGATACTTTAATTACTTATACACATGAGAGTGTAACACAGGAAGAAGAGTTAAAAAGAAAACTGCCAGCTGTGACAGATGTCAAAGTGTGAAGGTAAATAACCAAACAGGTAGAGGCCAAAAGCAAAACATACTGCCTAATAGTAACCTAGATCTCATCTCTGTGGATGTTTATGGACCTTTGTCTAAGTCTAAGAATGGATTTTGTTACGTTTTTGTGATTGTTGATGTATTTTGGAAGTTCATAAATCTGTGTCCTTTTAAGAAAGCTACCAGTAAGCAAATCACCTCTAAGTTTGAAAACATTTATTTTCATCAGGTGGGTATTCCTAAAACAATTTTATCTGACAATGGTTCTCAGTTTACATCACAAGCTTGGAAAGGTTATGCTGATCACACAAAAATAAGGCATATTCTAAGCTCAGTGTACCATCCATCATGTAAACCTGCAGAAAGATATATGAGAGAGATGGGAAGACTGTTTAGAATGTATTATAGTATATCAGGCACAATCAGGCCAACTCCTACAGTGTGGCTGCCCGTTCTCAGTAACATAGCCCCTCCTAACCTGCACCGTGAACACGCTCTGGTTAGAGAATTTCAAAAAATTGTGACCAACCCTCAACTACAAATCCATGAAGATACTCACGACATCCAAGGAAACCGACTCCGGTCTAGGCATCCTCCACTAAAGACCGCACAGGCTCTGCACCAAACCAACGTTAAAATAAATGACCGATGGAAAGAGGAATGGGAGAGCAGAACAGCAGTAAACTGCCACAGTATGCCATGCATCTTTAGTAAACCAAAAGGATTTGATTGCCCTCGCAAAGTTTGATCAACTCTTAATCGCATCAGAACCAACTGTGGGAGATGCGCCGACTCCTTACACAGATGGGGTAAACTTCCTTCGGCCGCTTGCGACTGTGGCGCTGAGAGACAGATGGTCAAACACATCGTGCAGGAATGCCCACTAAGGGCATACGAAGGTGACCCACAGGATTTCCTATGGCGACCCAAGAGGCAATCAACTATTTATTATCTAAGCTGGACGTTTGCTTGTGATTGCTCTTCTGTGAGTGTAAATTTACAATTGGCGGTGTCCTTACATACAAACTGTTATTTATTGCTCTGTTTATACATATGTGATTTTTTTTTAAAATCGTGTTGTTTCTGTAATTTTTACTATGATGTTATGAGCCACACGTTAAATAAATAAATAGTAAGAACCATACCAGCTGGATTTTGTCAGTGATTTTGAGGATATTATGAATAGCTTACAACATTCTTCAACACGTTTTTCGTCATATGAAATCATGTTTAATCGCAGACCAGCTAACTTTATTTCTGAGAATGTTGAGTTTCCATTATGTAAAATTCTTTCACTGCAAGAGAGAGAAGAGTGTGTTAGGAAGACAATGAAAAACCAGTGGCATAGAATCCTGAGTTGGTGAAATCCAAAGAGAAATCCAAAGTGTTGACATCTGAGATTATTCAATATTTTCATAGAACAATTCGAAATTCTTGAAAATCCACATTCTAATGCATACAGACCTGTGAATCCTAAATCTAAAAAGTTGTTTGGATTACACTATATCACTGAAGTGAAAGGTTACAGACATGATCCATATGTATCTTTCTCCATTGTCTGGAATGTAGTATGTAAGATCATGAGATTTCTATAAAGTTATGTCTTATTATTGACCAAGTTTAAATCTATGCTATACTATGTTTGCAGATTCATAAAACAATATAATTATGTTTTGTAATAGATTTGTGCTTTAGAATTTGATACATGTATGCCATGATACTAAATGAGTAGATCCTTTTATGATTTTCAAATGGGATAATGCTATTAAATATCTAGTAGTGATTTTTCATACTGTAAAAATTAGGAATAGATCTTAGTATATCTGTGGGTATCACCGTATTAGTTAATTTTTTCACTGCATTTAGCTCTGTGTATTAAACTTTCATATGTAAACACTTTTTAATCCTATCTGACATGAATCCTATATATTTGCTTTTGCAATGTAAATAGGGAGAGCATATGCCATGTGATGTGAGGGAGGTATTGAACAGCATATTTAGTACACAAAACAATGTTTCAGGATTTGATGTGAATGCTAGACAGGAAGTTACCTATCTGTTGGAGCATGTGATGTGAAATCTAGGGAGGAAACTGAAAGATGTGGGTAGATCCCCTCCCACACAACTGTATAGCTGTACTCTGCTGGACCAGTCGACTTATATGAAATCATGGGTGCTGGGTTATGTACTCGGCATCTGTCAACTAAATCAGTGTTGTGACTGAGATTTATAAATTGTTAGACAAGAAATCATCCTATATGAAGAATTCATGGAACTGTTTGCTTAGAAAAACAATCATTGGCATAGACAGTGTTAATCCACATAAATAAATGTTTTTGCAAGTACATTATGTAACCTTGAATCAGTATGTATTTTTTATCAGTTGTAAATGAATCTTTTAGGTCTCTATGTATAAAGGTTAATTTGCATGACAATTAGCAAATAGTGTGAAAGACATTTACTAGTATAGACAGTATTACAAGATGTATACATGTCTATTTCATACACTGATTTTGGTCCTCAAGCTGCTCGATTATGTCATCATTCAAAGCTGTTTATGAGTATAATTACCTGTATTTATCCTTAGTACTGCAATATTGTATCTGATTGGAACTTGAGTTCTGGGCTGACTCATACTTAACTCTGTTTTGCGTACCAATGGTCATCACGATTGTGGGTGTGTACTCAAGGAGAGTGTGCAACTATTGATTGATGCTAAATGGTTCCTATAATTACTCTTTACATATGATTGAAGTTACTAATATGATTGTGAACTTAATTCATTTTGTTGTGTCGAAACATCTTTAGCTGGTCTGTACCCATTGTGGTTTGGATTCAGGGGCAGGTCCCCACATCATAAGCGTAGGCCCTAATATTTTTTTCATTATTTTGTCCTTTCATGAGTCAACATATCCTTAAATACTCTGGTTTATGTGTCTGATTAATTTTGTGTCATACTCCTACTCACGACTGAGTATATTCTTCTTGTCTGTAACCATTGTTGAGAGTTTTTAGAGTCAGTTTACTCATCGTACATTTAGGCTCTGAATTAGGTGTGGCCTTATAGATGTAAACTTGTAATCTGTAATTCTAGTAAGTAATTTACATTGTCTCTACACTTATTTCTATAGTTTAGTGTTGTAACATTGTGGTTTTGACTTTGTATTATTTGTCTTGCAACAGTATGTTCCACAGATTTGAAAATCCGAATGCTATGTCCTGATATACGTAAAGATTATGACCTGTATAGTAGATATTTTTCTTGTGTTTCCTGTAACATGTTAAGTATCAGATACTTCTATACATCTGTATTCTACCTGTTGGCATCATTTTGTACACTGTTTGGAAAACCTGATAGTAAGTCACAAAATATTGTAAACACATTGTTTCCAAATTTTATGAGAGGGACATTGTAAAGGGACACCCTCCACTAGCATTACTTTTCCTCAACATAAGTAATCAATACCAGAAATATCATCACATTTTGAATAGGTTAATATTCTCTCAGCTGTTTTTCTAAAAAGAATTTCATATGATTTTGCACATGATGTATTATATCTCATGCTAAAATCTATAAAAAGAAATTACTTTATTTTGTTTGTTACAATCAATATGTTCTAGTCCTGAACACACAGTTAAAATTACTTTTTAGAAACATTTGAAATTACGAAATATTTGACACATTTAAAATTTCTATTATTAATTCCGCAATTTGGCACTGTTTATGATGTTAATTTATGACCTCATTTATAAAATAAGAACATAAAATAGTAAGAATTCATTCGTCAAGAAAATTTGTAAAACCTTTGGAATATTGTTATTACCACAGAGTGAAGTAGTTGTGAGCATGTCTCCGATCTGATCAGACGTGTTTTTGTAATTTGGAATAACAATGTGATTTTAGCTTTGTTAATTTGAAAAATGTGAGAGAATAAATTATTGTGAAGAAAACAAAAAATCTGAATAGGCTTACTTTGAAACTTATTATGTCAATTGGAACCATGAGAACCAATAATGTCACAAATTTCAGCTTCAATAATCAGCCCTTAGATCTGAAGAACTGCAGCCAACTAAGAGAAAAGAAGATAAGTAAAACATTTATTGTAAATCTTACTCCTCTCGAAACTAATTAGAAGAGTTAACCATAAAGACAGTGACAATCAACAAACAATGTGAGTGAGCAGTAGATTACAAGATCCTCCCCTATTTCAGTGTGAAGTGGAGTGTGGTGACTGTAGTAATACTGAAGAGTATGGGAATCACAGAACAGTGAAGAACAGTGAAAATCAGGTATTTCTATCAAATACAAAAACTATTTCTAGCATTTGTAGTCCTACTAAAATAATACACACTTACGCACAATTTTTTTTTTATAATTTATAAGTTAATATCATGTCATTTGGAGGATCCCAGTATGCTGCAGGTTTCTCAGAGTTGGGCATCCTAAAGGGAAATTATTATACATAATACACCTGAGGTGTTAGACAGGATTCTTTTGAGAGTAAACAATTTCTTCACTTAAAACTTCCGGGCTGATAGGCCGTGGTCGAAGTATAAAACTCTCCCCTGACGTTTCATCTCTGACTGTGGGAGACATCCTTGGAGGTACAGCAGCGAACTGCGAAGAGAACTCAAGGAAGCGCTGATTATATAGGCAGTACAGAGGGCGCCACTGTTGATCACATGGTGTTGGCTATGAGATTGTCTCTGGTAATGCCAACATTCTCTATTGAAAGTAATCGATTGTCACACTTGTGGTGCAATGCTGACATCCAAATTTTATCCAGTTTAACACCTTAGTCTTTCCTGATAAAATTATTACGGTGTTTATCAATCTCGATAGCCTCTCTATACAAGAGTGCATAATAATGCAAGGTTTTTGATATGACGCTCGTCTCACTGAATTGTATTTCATGATCACCTTCCTGGTAAACATGTTCCGCTATGGCTGATTTATCTGTGTGACCCAGGCGGCAATTCCTCTTATGTTCAACAAGATGGGTGTTCACACTTCTCTTTGTGGTACCGATATAAACCTGTCCACAACTACAAGGAATTTTATATACCCCTGGTGTAGCCAAAGGGTGTCGTGCATCTTTTGCCAATCTTAAAAAAAATTCTTTTATTTTCCTGGTGGGTCTGAAAATAGTTTCCACCCCATACTTGCTTAAAACTTTCCCAATGTGATCTGTGACCTTACTAATGAATGGAAGAAAAACTTTGCCCTTGGGCAACTGTTGTTCGTAATTACTCCTGATTCTCTGCCTAGAGAGAAGTGCTCGATCTATGTCCTTGCTAGAATAGCCATTCTTCACGAAAGTTGACCGTAGATGTAAAATTTCATCTTTTAAATAAACAGGTTCACAAATTTTGTACGCCCTGTCTAACAAGGTTTTCATGACACCTCTTTTTTGTCTAGGGTGGTGGTTTGAATCTTAATGCAGATAATGATCAGTATGTGTGGCCTTTCTATACACCTTATGGCCCAACATTCCATCCCGTCGTTTAACCACAGACACATCCAGGAAATTCAATTGCCCATTCCTTTCCATCTCCATAGTAAATTGGATTTTCAGATTAATGCTGTTTAAATGTGTCAGGAAGGCATCCAACTCCTCTGCTCCACGTGCCCATATTACGAATGTGTCATTGACATAGCAATACCATCTAGCTGGTCTCTTACTGGCAGTCTGCAACGCCCGTTGTTTAAAAGTCTCCATAAATAAGTTACCCACAGAAGGACTAAGAGGACTGTCCATAGCCACCCCATCAATCTGTTCATAAAAGTTATTATTGTATTGAAAGTAGGTTTTGGTGAGGCAGTGTCGGAATAATGCCACAATATCGGTAGGAAAAATATCCGCTATGTATAAGATAGCTTCGTTTACTGGAATCATGGTAAATAACGACACAACGTCAAAACTGACGAGGATATCATCTGGCCCCACACTCGTTTCCTTTAACTTGTCAATTAAATGAGCTGAATTTTTAATATGACTGTCCATCCTACCAACATAAGATTGCAACACTGAGGCAAGGTTCTAGCTAACTTGTGTGTTGGTCCGCCTATAGCGCTGACAATTGGCCTCAACAGAATCTCAAGTTTATGCACTTTGGGTAACCCATAAAGTCTAGGTGGGTACGCTTCTGATTTACTAAGCAGCTTCTTATCATCGGAGGCAAATGAAGACGCTTTCACCAGTCAATTTGTCATTCTTACAATCTTCATAGTCGAATATTTCTGGAGTTTTTAGTAATTGGAGGGAACCAAAATATCATTGACTTTTCCATGATAGTCCTCACTGTTCAGTATCATGGTGGCATTACCCTTATCTGCATTCAGAACAATAATGTTTTTATCTGCATTTATATTCCTCAGTGCCTTCCTTTGTGCCTGCGACAAATTACTGTTAGGTGGCTTACATGTATGTAAAATCCTAGCCGTTTCCATCCTAATTATATCAGTGGACTGCTGTGGAAGCTGACAGATACTGGCTTCAGTATTTGCTACAATGTCCTCTGTGGGTACGTTTTGGGGCATCACAGCAAAATTGCCTCCTTTCACTAGTACAGAAATTTCAACTTTTGACAAATCTTTATCAGACAGGTTAATAACAGTTCGAGAATTGTCCTCAACTGAACCTCCCAAAATGTTGTTCTGTAAGTTATTGAACTTCTTCTGTCTATTTGCTGATATTTCGGCACTAACTTCCACAGTTTTGAATGTTAGACCATCAATCTCATTCCAATCACCACACTGCATAGTATTACTAAGAACCAAGTGGAGATGAAAAAGCTTACTGCTGGTTACTGCCAGTGCTCGCCGCATCCGATGAATCCTCTCACACAGCATTGCAGACTCAATA
Source organism: Schistocerca cancellata (assembly GCF_023864275.1). Lineage (NCBI taxonomy): Eukaryota > Metazoa > Arthropoda > Insecta > Orthoptera > Acrididae > Schistocerca > Schistocerca cancellata. The sequence continues at coordinate 286,254,719 of NC_064631.1, read as the reverse complement.
CGGTTGTAAATACGATGAGCCTGAGCTGAGCGAAACATCCTCTTCACCTTCAGAAATTTCAGAACTGTCGAAGTGTCCCTGCAGTGTAACAGGAAGGTGAGGGTACACAGCTGTTGTGCTTTCTTCTTGCACATTCCTTCAAATCATCGAACCGATGCTGACATATCCTCCCCGTAAAGGCGTTTGATCATACAATACATACAATAAATATACTTTGCCCATGGCCTATCAGCACGGAAGTTTTAAGAGAAGACAATATCAGGTGTGAAAGCTTACATTGTATGAGTAAACAATTTGTCAACAGAGTTTAACGACTATGTGATCTCCTTCAGCAAGTGTTCATGAGAAGAGATGAACCATTTAACATAGAACAATTATACATGGATCTCTCTAAAGTGCTTTTTTGCACTCAAAACAAGTGAAAGGATAAAGATACTACAGATAAATGCAGTGCAAAGTAAACTGGCTATGACTGAAATATGAAAACTAGTAAATGAGCTGAGTGTTGACATAATATGTTTGCAAGAACTATACAGAAGAAACAGTAGGCTTCCACATTTACCTATGGATATGTTAACAGTTACTGATCACAATGGTGCAGTGTCTGCCATTGTGATTATAAATATAAAACTCACTGTGACTAAGGGGACACAGCTGCGTCACAGTAATAGTAAAGGACATGCAAACAAAGTGGATTGTAGTAAGCATATACAGGCAGTTTTCTCATCCCATTGTACCTTAAGTAGGTAATCTCAGGGCAGCAGCTCTACATGGACAAAATTTGTGCTGCCTTGTGGCAACAGATGTGAATGCAAAATCCTCTCTGTAGCACAGTAGGTAAACTGAGAAATGAGGTGACATACTAGAGGATGCAATACAGGAAATAGACCTCATTGTTTTAAATCTAGAAGGCCAGCCAAGCACATTTGAAAGATGAACAGGTGCAGCCACTAACATAGATATCACTTTAGCAAACCACATGGCAGCAGCCAAGATTAACAGTTGGCAAGTCTCAAGTGTCTAACATCCGCTGGCCAAAATGCAGTTGTCATTGAAGAAGTAAGTGGCAATTATGGGGGGACACAAGCAGGGGAAAGCATGATTGACTTAGTCATCAGGAAAACAGATTGGGATGACTTAGTTACCTCACTGCAGCATTTCGAATGGAAATGCTTCCAGTATATGTAGGCTTGGGTGTATAGCTACTAACTGAACAATGGGTAACATCAAGAAGAAGAGCTTATCAACATACTTTAGCACAATCAGAGCACACTGTAAGGTTCCATAAATACAGCGCAGTTAAGATGTGTTACATTGCTTTAGGAATGTGCTACATTCCTCTAGGAAACTAAAAGAACGCACTGGGAGAAATTCCTATGAAGGCAACTGCAATTTGACATATGAGGAAGGCCATATAAGCTATTGACTGAAAAGATTAAGGAAACTATTGTCATCCACAAATCATGAACAATGATGGCTGGACAGAAGGAGACAGCAGAATATCCGTGTGAACAGCTCTACTTCCTGATGGTAACACTACCATGACACTAACACCAATATTGAAATACATGCACAACTTAAAAGATGAATTAGACAACAAATATGAGAATCAGATGCTGGGGAGAGGGGATCTCTTCTAGACAGCACGTTGAAAGGCATCCCAGATATGCTCAATAACATTCTTGTCTGGGGAGGTTGGTGGCCAGCGGAAGTGTTTAAACTCAGAAGGGTGTTCCTAGAGCCACTCTGTAGCAATTCTGGATGTGTGGGGTGTTGCATTGTCCTGCTGGAATTGCCCAAGTCCGTTGGAATGCACAATGGGCAATGAATGGATGCAGATGAACAGACAGGATACTTACGTACATGTCACCTGTCAGAGTCATATCTAGACATATCAGAGGTCCCATATCACTCCAAGTGCACAAACCCCATACCATTACAGAGCCTCCACCAGCTTGAACAGTTCTCTGCTGACATCAGGGTCCATGGATTCATGAGGTTGTCTCCATACCTGTACATGTCCACCTACTCAATAAAATTTGAAACGAGACTTATCTGACCAGGCAACATGTTTCCAGTTGTCAACAGTCCAACGTCAGTGTTGATGGACCCAGGTGAGGTGTAAAGCTTTGTGTCATACAGTCATCTAGGGTACATGAGTGGGCCTTTGTCTCCAAAAACTCATACTGATTATGTTTTAAACCCATATTGATAATGTTTTGTTGAATGGTACACATGCTGACACTTGTTGATGGCCCCGTATTAAAATCTGTAGAAATTTGTGGAAGGGTTGCACTTCTGTCACGTTGCACAATTCTCTTCAGTTGATGTTGGTCCTGTTCTTGCAGGATCTTTTTCTGGCCACAGTGATGTTGGATATTAGATGTTTTACTGGATTCCTGATATTCATGGTACACTCATGAAATGCTCATATGGGAAAATTCCACGTTGATCACTGCCTCAGAGATGCTGTGTTCCATCGCTCGTGCGTGGACTACATCATCACGTTCGAACTCACTTAAGTCTTGATAACCTGCCGTTGTAGCAGCAGTAACCAATCTAACAACTGCGCCAGACACTTGTTGTATATAGGTGTTGCTGACTGCAGCACTGTATTCTGCCTGTTTACATATCTCTATATTTGAATACATATGTCTATACCAGTTTCTTTGGCACTTCAGTGTATAATGATTTTGGTTTATTCTCCCCCACATTAGTCTTCGCGAAAGATTGTCCTGATCACTCATTGCCACTTTCAAGACATTCCTTGGATACCCGGAACCATAAACTTTTAGAACACAATGCTTAATCAGGACCTTTCAATTCAATGAACATTTATTTCTGATCAATAGTTGTTAATTAAAACATATGCCTTTCCCTTTCTCACATACTTAGCACTATGGCTAATTTTATAACTTAAAACAATCACCTTACTCCACTTGAAATGATAGCCTCAAACAAACTCTTTTTTTTAATAATAAAAAAAAAAGAACAAGAAACTCTGAGGACACAGATAACTTACTACAGAACCTCACAACTGGCAAATTTTTGGCTAGATTTTGTATTAGACCTCTTCATACATTTCATCAGAGCAGGGATTTTCATATTGTATGATTCTTTTTGACATGATGGTTAAAACATATTCTTTGCAGAAGTTCATTCCAATTTAAGAACAGTTCATGGTGGAAGCATATCTGAGCATCTTCATCCAAACAAAATTAAACCATTTAGTCAATTAAGCAGCTGTTGTTCTTCTAAAGGAAATTATTTTATAACATTTAGACCTTTACAGATTTTGAATACAGTTTAGTGGCATAAAGAATACTTAACATTTTCAAAGCCACCAGGATTTAATTGGTCTTCTTACACCTCTACCACAAATTCACTGCCAGTGTCGTCATAACTGCTGTCTGCTTCACATCTCCTGTGCAGCAGGCTATGTAAATTTAAGTATTAACTGTGTTTTTCTTACTTGTCACTTCTTTTTCCATGTGTTTTTGCTTTTAGGAAGCTTTAATTTTCGAGTACCAGTAATAGTGTTCCATAGATTTCCAGAGACAGTTAGTGCTTATTTTCATTGTTTCCAACAAGAAGCGTCTAGTAACCACAGTTTAGTCAGCTATCAGCTTCCTTTAGCGAATGATCACTCTAGTTAAAGGTTGATTACTTAACTCTCTACAGTAAATTTTTGATTTTTTAGGATGGATAGGATGTGTGACTGCCGTGTACGGACGCAGGAGGAGCTGGCCACTGTTCGCGAACAGCTGAACGTGCTGATGGCCGCGGTCAGCCATCTTCAGGCTGCTGCCTCGGAGTGTAGTGGCAGTGGGGAGTCTGGTGTGTCACATGGTACACCCCGGGTGTTACATGCTTCACCCACGGTCCCTGCTGTCGAGACATCTTCGCGGGTACCTGGTGTGGTTGGGCCACCCTCTCCCCAAAGGGAGTGGCGGGTTCAACGGCGTTCGCATCACACTAGGTGGAGGGTCAATGTGGAGGTTGGCCGTGTGGCATCGCCTGCTCTGCCTGTGAGTGGACATGTGGCCGCTCCTTCAGCAAGGTCTGAGCAGACACATGGGGGGATTGGTTTATTAGTGATTGAGAGCTCCAAAGTTAGGTGGGTGATGAAGCCCCTTAGGGAAATAGCAGAAAGGTCGGGGAAGAAGGCCAGTGTTCACTCTGTCTGCTTGCTGGGGGGTCTCATCTGAGATGTGGAGGAGGCCCTGCCGGCGGTGATAGAGAGCACTGGGTGCACCCGACTGCAAATTGTTGCTCATGTCGGCACCAATAACTCCTGCCGTCTGGGTTCAGAGGTCATCCTCAGTTCATACAGGCAGTTGGCGGAGTTGGTGAAATCGGACAGCCTCACTCATGGGGGTGGAATCTGAGCTAACTATTTGTAGTATTGTTCCCAGAACCAACCGCGGTCCTCTGGTTTGTAGCCAAATGGAAGGCTTAAACCAGAGGCTCAGACAATTCTGCAGAGATCTGGGGTGAAAATTTTTCAACCTCCGCAATCGAGTGGGAAATGTAGGGTCCCCCTGAATATGTCAGGCATTCACTACACCCAGGGTATCGGAGTATGTGTGGAGTGAACATGTGGGTTTTTTTAGGTTAGAGAATTCCCTCCCTACGCCTGACAAGATGCCTCCTGAGACACGACAAGGTAGCAGTAGGCAAAACGCAACAGGGAATGACAATATTAAAGTGGTAATAGTAAACTGCAGGAGCGTCTATAGATAGGTCCCAGAACTGATCTCATTAATAAACGGTCACAATGCCCACATAGTACTAGGGACAGAAAGTTTGCTGAAACTAGATGTAAACAGTAATGAAATTCTAAACTCAGATTGGAATGTATACCACAGAGACAGGCTGGACAGTGAAGGGGGAGCTGTGTTTATAGCAATAAAAAGTGCAATAGTATTGAAGGAAATTGATGGAGATACAAAATGTGAAATAATTTGGGTGAAGGTCATGGTTAAAGTAGGCTCAAACATGGTAATTGGATGTCTCTATAGGCCTCCTGGCTCAGCAGTTGTTGTGGCAGAACACCCAAAGGAAAATTTGGAAAATATTTCGAGTAGATTTGCCCACCATGTTATAGTTCTGGGTGGAGATCTTAATTTACCAGATATAGACTGGGAGACTCAAATGCTTATAACGGGTGGCAGGGACAAAGAATCCAGTGAAATTTTTTAAAGAGCATTATCTGAAAACTACCTTGAGCAGTTAAACAGAGAACCGACTCATGACGATAACATATTAGACCTTCTTGTGACAAACAGACCCGAACTATTTGAAACAGTTAACGCAGAACAGGGAATCAGTGATCCTAAAGCGGTTACAGCATCGATGATTTCAGCTGTAAACAGAAATATTAAAAAAGACAGGGAATCAGTGATCATAAAGCGGTTACAGCATCGATGATTTCAGCTGTAAACAGAAATATTAAAAAAGGTATGAAGATTTTTCTGTTTAGCAAAAGTGACAAAAAGCAGATTACAGAGCGCTTGAAAGCTCAACACAAAAGTTTTATCTCAAGTACAGATAGTGCTGAGGATCAGTGGACAAAGTTCAAAACCATCTAACAATATGCATTAGATGAGTATGTGCCAAGCAAGATCGTAAGAGATGGAAAAGAGCCACCGTGGTACAACAACAGAGTTAGAAAACTGGTACCGAAGCAAAGGGAACTTCACAGCAAACATAAACATAGCCAAAGCCTTGCAGAAAAACAAAAATTACATTAAGCGGAATGTAGTCTGAGGAGAGCTATGAGAGAGGTGTTCAATGAATTCAAAGTAAAGTTCTATGCACTGACTTGGCAGAAAATCCTAAAAAATTTTGGTCTTATGTCAAAGTGGTAGGTGGATCAAAACAAAATATCCAGACACTCTGGGGCCAAAATGGTACTGAAACAGAGGATAACAGACTAAAGGTCGAAATACTAAATGTCTTTTTCCAAAGCTGTTTCACAGAGGAAGACTGCACTGTAGTTCCTGCTCTAGATTGTTGCACAGATGACAAAATGGTAGATATCGAAATAGATGACAGAGGGATAGAATAACAATTAAAATTGCTCAAAAGAGTAAAGGCCACTGGACCTGGTGGGATACCAGTTTGATTTTATACAGAGTACGAGAAGGAACTTGCCCCCCTCCTTGCAGTGGTGTACCGTAGGTCTCTAGAAGAGGGTAGCATTCCAAAAGATTGGAAAAGGGCACAGGTCATCCCTGTTTTCAAGAAGGGACGTCGAACTGATGTGCAGAACTATAGACCTAGATCTCTAACGTCAATCAGTTGTAGAATTTTGGAACACGTATTATGTTTGAGTATAATGACTTTTCTGGAGAGAAGAAATCTACTCTGTAGGAATAAGCATAGGTTTCGAAAAAGACGATCTTGTGAAACCCAGCTCGCGCTATTCGTCCACGAGATCAGAGGGCCATAGACATGGGTTCCCAGGTAGATGCTGTGTTTCTTGACTTCTGCAAGGCATTTGATACAGTTCCCCACAGTCGTTTAATGAACAAAGTAAGAGCATATGGACTATCAGACCAATTGTGTAATCGGATTGAAGAGTTCCTAGATAACAGAACGCAGCATTTCATTCTCAATGGAGAGAAGTCTTCCGAAGTAAGAAAGATATCAAGTGTGCCGCAGGGGAGTGTCGTAGGACCGTTGCTATTCACAATATGTATAAATGACCTTGTGGATAACATCAGATGTTCACTGAGGCTTTTTGCAGATGATGCTGTAGTATATCGAGAGGTTGTAACAATGGAAAATTGTACTGAAATGCAGGAGGATCTGTAACGAATTGACACATAGTGCAGGGAACGGCAATTGAATCTCAATGTAGACAAGTGTAATGTGCTGCGAATACCACTTGTACCCTTCAGAGGTAGACCTTTGGAATAAACACCAACTAGTTCTTTGAAACTTATTCCACTGTTCTATTTCATCAATACCCTAAATTTTATACACTCCCAGATGCCCACATCCTGCGGTTGCCTTACCCTTGTCAGTTTCTGAACAACTGGTGTCAGAAATGAGAGTCAAACACACCATTCAGTCTGGCATATGAATGTTTTTCTTCATGGATGGTTGCCACATTATAAATCCTATGGTAGAGAGATGGCTGCACGTTGTTCAGCCTATAGTTCTGCCCTCTTGTTGTGGACACATAGTGAGCTAGACTGGTCTATACCATAAAGTGTTTACCATAATTTGTTGGTGTTGAGATGTGCCCATATATGTCACACTTTGTAAGAACTCACAAAGTTGCAACACCACTGCGCTCAGGCTGCACATTGTCCTTTTTGTCATGCTGGTGCATTCTCATACTCTGTCAGACACTGCCTGCCATGGGTGCCAATCCCATCTGAGCCACTACCACCACCACTATGTTCACATTCTGTGAGAGTTTGAATCATCACTGTGGGTCGATGACACACACCATGTAGCAGTCAAGTCTTTGAGGGTTGTGATTGCCGTCCCTGCTGTCACTGAAGCCGACAACACTTCATCGTGCCATTGCTGCTCTCCATGCTGAAAATTAAGTCTCATTAGCCACATGTACTTTCACTCTGTTGCTGCTTCACTGTGAGCCGTCATTGGACATCCATTGTGGTTAAGACCTAATTTTCATAGGAGTACTATGGTGCCCTCTTTGTCAAAGTTTTGTGATCTCCAAGTAAATGTTTTTCCCATGGTTTGTAACCATGGCTGATATGCGCTCTGAAGGAAATTGGCAGGAAGCTGCTGTTGGAGGTGCCAATGTGGACCTTGCTGATGTGCTTGCTGGATACAGTAATATACTTACCCATCAGAAACTAGAGTTACAGGAACAGTGTGAAGAATTGGGCCAAAAGTGTGGAATTGAGCAATATGCCTGCCAGACTAGTGAAGTTTCTCTGCAACCTCTGCAGCTAATTCTGTGGCTTATATATAAATCACTGCAAGCAGATTCCCTGCAGTATCCTTTATGTCTACTTTTTCAGGAAAGCTGAATGAAGATGTCACTATTTTCCTGCAGAATGTTTGTGATGTGGGGCTTGGCTTGGTTTGTGATGTGGGGCTTGGGATTGGTCAGACAGCTTTCAGCTAAATGTAGTGAGCATTATGACATGAAGTAACAGTTGAAGCCCTAGCATACAGTTAAGCACAGTGGTATTCCAACAAAAGAGGAGTCATCTGCTCCAAGATCATTAATCCATCCTACAGAAAAAGCTGAATGAAGATTATGAAGCTTTTGCCAATAGAATACGAGCTTTGTCATGTCGAACAGACTCCTCTCCTTCAACAGAACCAGGATCTCCATCTGTGAACCAACATTGTTGTTTGGCACTGTGGCATTGTCTAGTTTCATGCCAGCTGTGTGGCAGCTCAAAGAGAACTTCTGATGGAAAGAAGGGATACACCACCACTGTTAAATGTGGGCATGTATAGTATGCTTATAGGAGTCACTCAGTGAGCTCAGCTAGGCAATACGTGAACCTTGTAAATTGGAGGGGCCAGTGGAAGAAAGTGACATGCCACAATAGTGAATTCTGAGTTACTGGATAAATTCAAAGACAAGAGCATAAGTACAATAAGACAAAAAAATTGTACAGCAGACAGAAAGGGTTTTCTAGTTATAAATAAGTATTTACTTGTTACCAGTATGTGGTGGATTCAAAATCACAACAAATAGCATAATGAGACAACTTATTATCAAGTTGAAGATTAGCACTTTCTTCTGCTGACCCCTCCAATTTGATGTATGAAATACTGCAAATAGTTCTAGATTAATAATTTCTTGTTTATTTCTTTCCAATGTTCCCATTAGCTCACAAAATTACATGAAACAGTGCCCTAAAGATTTGTCTAACTTTGACTTGTTTAACAATCCCCTATTCATTTTCTGCTGTCTACTACATAGTTAAGCAATTTAATAAATACATCGGGCTTTCCCAAAAATCTGTTGACATTTTTTAGGTGCTCAGTATTCTGCCACATATCAGCATCGTTCTTGCATGATATTTTTGTAATGTAACTCATTATGATGCTCAGAATGATGCTGATATCAGGCAGAATACCCAACACCTCAAAGATGTCAATTTAATTAATATCTTGATCATATTTACTTTAGCATATTTGTATTTAATTTAATAAAATCTCAGGGTGTCTAGTGCATCTAAATTCAGCAGAATGTTTTGCTGTTTAAGGCTTCTCTTATTTAAATAATTTAGGACAATTTTACCACATTTGCTGTAGTAAAATTCTATTTGACTGCTCAATATTTGCCAAGTACAAAACATACTTTGTTGTACAAAAGTGTTAAGGTGTTTGTTATTAGTACAATATATCAACAGTGCCTTCAATAAAGATTCTGTTTTCTGCCTGTTCTTAATCCTTAAGTAATCAGATAGAATATTAATGTTGCTGTGGTATTATTGCATTTTTCGAAGACAAGTATGGTGCGGGTACACTACAAATGTGGTGCGACACATGGTAGACTTACACTTTATTGGAAAAATATACACAAAGGTAAAACAAGCATGACCCTGGTCAAGTCACAGATATTCCACTCCCAGCATGTCAGCGATGTATATTGTAGTGGATGCCCCACACTTTTTTTAATCATAACTCAATAAATAAACATTTTTTTGTAAAGATATTACTGCTGCTAAGTAATGAAAGCAGAAAAACTAAAAAAAGACATAGAACTGATGAATATATAAATTTGTTTAGTGCAGCGAACAATGTGTGTGTGTGTGTGTGTGTGTGTGTGTGTGTGTCACAAAATAGAAATTACCATGAATGCAGTTTTGGTGGTGGCAGGAGACAAACAGTCGGACATGACAAACAGTGGGACATGACAAACAGTGGGACATGAACAGAACAACCCTGATTAAGAAAGCCAGTTATTCGTAACAGTTATAATGACAAGATCAAAGCTGGAGAGACAGTTGCCGGCCTCTGTGATGCAGTCCGCCACAGTAGTGTGCAGGCATCAGCAGGTGCCTCCCAGAAGGTGGCACATTTGTGATGGTGACTGGCATTAGTGTACAGCTTTAGCATGACAGTAGAGTGCTGATGCAATATGACAGTGGCTGCCAACAATGGACAACAGCAGGCAGTCCTGATTGCTGGTCTGCTTCCGTAGCAGCAATGTAAACCCCACCACAGTAAGTGGGACTAAACTGTAGCAGAGTTGAAGATGATGGCATGTCCCTGCTCTGGCAATGGACAGCAACAATGTAGGCCCATGTGGGGTGGTGGACCGCGACAATGAAGCAAGGCAGCAAGGTGGCCATACACGGAAGGTAGTCACCTGGCAGATGACTCGACAGTGCAACATTCCTGAGCTGGCAGCATGCAGACTTAGGCCAGGTAGGGGACCACAGCTACTGACAGTTAAGTCCAACGGTGGCAGCTGGTTGCTCCAGTTTGGACTGCAAGTGGTTTTCCTCTCACGGTCATAGGTTGGCATTGATGTTGTCACTGGGAAACTGAACACTTAAAAATCTGAGGATCTAAATTGGATTGTATGTATGTGAGCCAGACTGACCAGCATTTCCCCAACAGTGGCACACTTTGCCTGTAAGCTTCAAGAGGTGAGAGGTGAGGTGGGCAGACAGAACTGTTGTGCAGTTATGACTTGATATGCCCTGGTTTTCCTGTCTGGTCAGCTCTCCGAGGGATACTGGCTGGCACTTTTAGATATCACAATGTCAGCTTACACAGGTGCTAGCTGGTGTATTCTGCAGTGTAAGCATACTGAATGAATATCCTCGTGTTCTGAATATGCTCTCTTGCTCCACAGAGCCTGGTTATCAGGCTGACATGTGCCTCTCCACCTATGAAGTCATTCTGTTGAATCAGTGCAGGAGCAGCTCATCGACCCCAGTGAAGTCATAAGCAACATTTATCCCTGCTTTGAGAAATCTGCTCACCTGATTGTGACCTGTTTGCATTTCCACACAAAAGATCTTAACACATGTGTTCAGAGTTGACATAAAAAAATATTTTCTATGCTTCTCCGTATTCTGATTTATAATAGAATAGAAAACAGTTCGTTGGCTGTATACTAACTTCAGTGTTACTTCCTAACATTAATCCAGCCTGTTGGCAGCCGCTTCACTGGCAGTTCAATTTATTGGGTTGTTTTTGAACTGTCACATAACAAATTAGTACAGTAGTATTACCAAATTATCTTTTCTTAACAAAATCATTAAAAATCATTTAACAGCAAATGGTTACACACAATTAATTTCTCATGCTCAGATTCCTCCTCGGTTATCTGGCGACTTTTTAATTCACTGCTTTGGTACATATCTGGAATTTGCAACAAAAGCTTCCCTATGTTTTCCCAGAAAACACATCCCTAAAACTGTGCTCACACAAAAACCATATACATTACCACACATAGATACCACACACAATATTGGTTGGCAGGTCCATTTATTCCCTTTACTTTAATGCTACTTAAAGACTTAATCCTTCTTGCAGTGTTATGATTACTTGTACCTTTAACTCAGTAAAAAAACTTACTTGTCCCCTGTGGCACTTTATTGAGAGGGACTTAAAAACTGTGTATGCAGTTCCCGATGGAATCCCTGTCAGCTTCTATACTGAATTTGCAGCTGAATTAGCCCCTCTTCTAACTATAATATAGCGTAGATGCTTCAAACGAAAAAACTGAACCCAGTTCTTGGAAAAAGACACAGGTCACTGTTATCTATGAGAAGGGTAGTAGAACTAATCCACAAAACTATCCTTGACATCGATTTGTTGTACAATCTTAGAATATATTCTGAGCTCAAATATAATGAGGTATCTCGAACTGAGTGACCTCCTCAATGCCAGCCAGCATGTATTTCGAAAACATTGATCATGTGACATGCAACTCACACTTTTCTCACATGACATACTGAAAGCTTTGGATCAAGGCAACCAGGTAGCTGAAGTATATCTAGATTCCCGTATGCAAGTGGTTCTAGGATATTGCTCAAGTATTGTAGTGGGACGCGAAATTGAAGCGTCACCCATCCACCAGTGTCAGCCCAGTTTGCAGGTGAATATAAGTTTAATTTAGTTTTTTGTTTATTTATTTTTGTAATATTTGTAATGGTTGTGAATTGTCTAAAGTTTTGTATTTATTTTTTATGTTTCATGTATGGAGAGGGCGGCGCAACGAACGGAGACAGCATCTTCACTGCCGGGGCCAGAGAGAAAATTGCTGGTCACAATACGTCGCGGGTCGACAGCCAAAGAGCAACAGAAGTTCCTGAAACCGAGTTGTTGTGTCGTGCTTCTAAAAATTGAAAATTAATAATTTGTAATGTTTCTACAACAATGACATCATAGAAAGTTTAATCATGTTGTAAAGGTTCAGTTCTGTCTTGTCAAGGCTCAGGTTCACGTCTATATGTAGGAAGATAATAAATTAGTGGATGCTACTAAAGTTGAAATACGTGTTCTGAGAATTTATTTATGAAGAATTATGTGAATGAATTAATAATATATTTGACAAGATTATTAATTTTTGACAATGTTCATCGTGAGTTAGAATCTCGAAAGTTTATTCAATGTGGTTCTAATATTTATTAAATCAGATAACGTGCATTAATATAATTTCTGAGGAGAAACAAACGACATCTAAACTGAAAAAGTTTACGCAAACCAATTGGACTGAGTGAAGTAATTCTGCGCATACGACTCAAATGATGTTTTACAGTTTCGTTCAAGAAACATTCTGAGACAATTTAAAAAGGAATATAAATAATTTTGAAGTGTGTTGTAACTGATGTAGGTAACGAAGTCTGCACATGGTCATATATCAAAAGAAAACCGTTTATACAAAACTTACGTTGTTACATTACACCGTGGCGACCGTGACAGGACTTGTGTGCAACTAAGGCACACAGGTACGAAACAATTAAAACATCAAGAGTCCTTCGGAAGTCAATGCGAGTCTTCGTGGAGCCTTCACCAACCAGTGGCGACTTTGCGGGTGTGGGCATCTGACGGAGCGCAGCCAAGCAGTACAGTCACGCAGTTATTCCACGAGAAGGTGCATCTGTTGGGCGGCAACTGAATGCTGCAAACCCCGACAACCTTTTTCTCCCAAAACTAACAGGCCCAGTACGTCAGCTGGGGCATTCCTCCGGCTGGCATTAGAGGTGTTGCTGAGGGCTTCGCCTGTCGATGGTGGGGCCGGGCGTGGTTGCAGCCAGTGACGTCTCCGGTGTTCGACTCGGCATCCTGCCAGTTGCGGAAGCGGGGTCGCAGCATCTCAGCGGCTGCATCGACGGCTGTTACTTCTGCAGCCCATAGCAGCACACTTATCACCGAGAACTACAAATTACAATATTAGTGTCCGGTGAGTCTGTTTTAAGTTGGAAGTGGAGTGTTGTACACAGGGAGTGTGCTTTAATAGGATTGTTGATTACAAGTCTGCGTGTGTAACTAGTTAATATCTTACAATAATGTCGGGAAGTGAAATGTCAGACGATGAGCAATCTGTGTCCGATAGAAGCATGAGATCCCTTTTTAGGGCGATCGCTAAATTAAAACAATCTAACGGGGATTTTTTAGCTGAATTAAAACAGTCTAACGAAGAATCTGCTGCTAGATTAAAAGAGGAACTAAAACAGGAATTAAAACAGTCTAACGAAGAATCTACTGCTAGATTAAAACAGTCTAATGAAGAATCTACAGCTAGATTAAAAGAGGAACTTAAAGGGGAGCTAACAAAATCGACAGACAGGTTACAGGAACATCTTAATGAAACCAGTCGAGAATTAAGTGATAAAATAGAGGCTTCTAAAGTTGAATGCAGGAAAAACTAGTAGGACTTAGTAATAAGATTGCTGATAATTGTAAAAGGTTAGAAGAACATATCCAGGAATCGCGTGAGGAAAAAGCTCGCATGCGAAATGATATTACTGACTTAACCAAGAGACTAGATAATGTCAATATCTTAGTTGTAAATGAAATAGAGAAAAATAACGATAAGTTACGAGATGAATTTTCTATGCAAACAGAAACTGTTTGTAGAGAATTATTAGAATCTATTAAAGAGGTTTCTACCAAACCTGTAGAGATTTCTTCAATAGATAATGTAGAATTAGAGATACTAACTCATCAAGTAGAAAAAGATCATACTGAAATAGAAAACATGAAATATTGAATTACCGAAATATGCAGTAACCTTGAGACTTCCAAAGATAATAACATTGATGAAGGTACAGAGCGTTCACATCGTGAACACAGTGAAGAATCGATATTAGCTAACCGTGTATCCAATACAGAAATGCGAATACAGGAAATTACTAAACGGCTATCGGAATTAGATAATAATGAAAACATTTCAAGTAGTAGAAGTAATAACTTAATCAGAGACAACAGTCGCATCGTGTTTGTTAGCTCGGACGACAACAATATAAATAAAGAAATCACGGCAAGCCAATCCGATGCAACTCCGTCTCTGCAATCTAAACAAAATTCAACTATGTCTCTCACATAATGTTGGGATGATATAATGACAAATTCAAATGTAGGACGTCAATTTCCTGTATTCAAACCAGGAGGCGAACTTCACCCTATAATCTTTATAAAAGCTTTTGAAACTTCATTATCTCCTAAATGGAGTAATGAAAAATGGATTCAATTTGTAATAGGACATTTAGAAGCAGAAGCTGCGGAATGGGCAGTACTGCATAGAACTGAATTTAGGGACTGGGATGATTTTGTTAAGCAGTTTAAACAAAATTATTAGTCAAGAGGAAAACAACAACACTTAACTTTAGAGTTGTTAGACCCTCCTCCATATTCTCAACGGTGGAGAGGTTATAGGAATTATTTTGAATGGCATTTAAACTCTGCTAAATTAATTGGAGAACCAATTATTGAAAGTCATCTAATATGAGTCCTAATTAGTAGGTTACCGTATTATGTAAAGGAAAGAAAAATGTTATTCTACGAATTATCCATCTGAACGAGAAAAGGAGATCGTGTATTAGTACGATCTCATCCTAAAAGTTCGAAGATCAATAAGGAATGTAGAAAATTCTTCTTTATCTTTGAAGGTCCATATGTTGTACATAAGACTGTACATCCCAAAGCGTTACTTCTTATGGAATCTTCATCAGGTGTAATTAAAGGATTATATAGTGTCGATCAAATTAAACCCTTCATTCCTAAATAAGTTAATATTTAGTATATGTTACATACAGACGAGTGTTCATAGTTTATTCATGTGAAGTTTTTCGTGATAGTTACGTGTTATTTTAAAGAAATGACAGGAAGCTTAAACAAGTGTTCTACAATAATCTACCGGTACTTCAAAAAGGGAAAAGATAACTAAAAGGGGATTTATATGGAAGAAAGTTTTGTTATCAGGTCAGAAGGAATTTTGTATATATTATATTTACTCGGATAGTAGGAACCAAAGGGGATGGTTAATAATTTTAGGGACCATGGGCGTCCAGAGCTATATGGCTCATGAGAACATAGCAGAGTGCCTTTAATAGAGATTTGTAATAGTGTTAATGTAGAACACACCAAACGGGGCTCTCTCGTTTGTTTCTCCTAAATAAATTGCCATTACCCAACAAGGTGTCCGAAGGTAAAGAAAGCCGTGCCGAGATTCTAAAGAAAGTTTTGCTTGATTTCTTCTTGACCTCAGGCATAAATAAAGCATTAGGGAAAATAATGACGTAAAGTAAATAGTACTATTAGTTATTGTGAGAAACTTAGTAGTAATATACATTTTGGAGAGAATAACTCTAGTAAATGAATAAAACCGAAACTAACCTATCACAATTTGAAGTCTCTGTCCTAATGCAACAATGTTAAAGAACGTACTAAATTATTATTTACTAGCAACTATTAAATGAAAAGAAGTAATCTCCATATATTTGGTTGTGAATTACCATAATAGCACAATTAAAAGTAAGTGACAAACAGTCACAACAATATTGTAGTAAAAGGATTAAATTTATCTAAGAGCAAGGACTCTAGATTACGTAAAATGTGAGAAAAATGTATTAACAGTTAAATATTGTATACAGAAAAAGTTTTATTTTCAGTTAAAACCTGACAAACTGAGCTTGTGGGTGGGGTATGTAGTGGGACACCAAATTGAAGTGTCGCCCATCCACCAGTGTCAGCCCAGTTTGCAGGTGAATATAAGTTTAATTTAGTTTTTTGTTTATTTATTTTTGTAATATTTGTAATGGTTGTGAATTGTCTAAAGTTTTGTATTTATTTTTTATGTTTCATGTACAGAGAGGGCGGCGCAACGAATGGAGACAGCATCTTCACTGCCAGGGCCAGAGAGAAAATTGCTGGTCACCATACGTCGCGGGTCGACAGCCAAAGAGCAACAGAAGTTCCTGAAACCGAGTTGTTGCGTCATGCTTCTAAAAATTGAAAATTAATAATTTGTAATGTTTCTACAACAATGACGTCATAGAAAGTTTAATCATGTTGTAAAGGTGCAGTTCCGTCTTGTCAAGGCACAGGTTCACGTCTATATGTAGGAAGATAATAAATTAGTGGATGCTACTAAAGTTGAAATACGTGTTCTGAGAATTTATTTATGAAGAATTATGTGAATGAATTAATAATATATTTGACAAGATTATCAATTTTTGACAATGTTCATCGCGAGTTTGAATCTCGAAAGTTTATTCAATGTGGTTCTAATATTTATTAAATCAGATAACGTGCATTAATATAATTTCTGAGGAGAAACAAACGACATCTAAATTGAAAAAGTTTACGCAAACCAATTGGACTGAGTGACGTAATTCTGCGCATATGACTCAAATGATGTTTTACAGTTTCGTTCAAGAACCATTCTGAGACAATTTAAAACGGAATATAAATAATTTTGAAGTGTGTTGTAACTGACGTAGGTGACGGAGTCTGCACATGGTCATATATCAAAAGAAAACCGTTTATACAAAACTTACGTCATTACACTACAGTATGTGGAACCTGCACCAGATAGGACTAACAGGGGTTACTGAATATATACAGAGAAGGGCAGCACAAATGGTCACAGGTTTGTTTAATCCATGAGAGAGTGTCACAGAGATACTGAACTGGATGACTCTTGAAGATAAATGTAAACTGTCTCGAGAAAATCTATTAACAAAGTTTCAAGAACCAGCTTCAAATGATGACTAAGAATATACTACAGCCCTATATGTATCGTTCACTTAGGGATAATGAGGATAAGATTAGAATAACTGCTGCACACAAAGAGGCAGTCAAGCAATCATTCTTCCTGTGCTCCATATGTGAATGGAACAAGAAGAAACCTAATAATTGGTACAATGGGATGTACACTCTGCCATGCACCTCATGGTAGTTTGCAGAGTATAGATGTAGATGTACTTGATTCTACCCTCATGACAAGACAACCTTGCAATAATGTTCATTGGCAGCAGTCTCATTTTGCTGAAACGATGTCCCACTAAGTTTGACTGTGCACTGCAAAAGAATAATTACACAATGTAAACTTACTCTTAGTACCTATTATGTTGCAAGTATCATAAACTTTTTGCACTTCTTAATTGTCAGACACACATTGCTGATAGGATGTGGCCTTGTTGACCCAATCACTAGCCATAAAAGTTACTCTTTTTAGTACTTTCAACATTGCAGCCCAGTCAGCAATCGTGATAATCTAATGTATAAGAAACTATCAGCCTCGATTGCGGTAATGAAACCAACCTTTACCTAGGTTTCAGCCCAAGTAATTGAGCCTTCTTCAGAAGATTTACCTGATTCCATAATGTGTCTACAAGGGCATGGTCTAGAAATAAAACTAAAACAGCCTGAATTGGGTGACTATGCCGATTTAGGTTGTTTTAGTTTTATTTCTAGACCATGCTCTTGTAGACATATTATAGAATCAGGTAAATCTTCTGAAGAAGGCTCAATTACTTCGGCTGAAACTTAGGTAAAGGTAGTTTCATTACCGCAATCGAGACTGATAGTTTCTTATTTAACAGTTACTCTTTCTTCTCTTCCTCACACCTTCCTCTGTGAAGGCAGTGCCATCAAAGGTGATGACAAATCTGCATCCTTCAAAACTAAATGTGTTTGTGCCACTTCATTATCCACAACATAATTAACATCGTCAATAACTTCCAGTGGATCCTTCACAGTATCTACAACAAAATTATCATCTGCAATTAGACTCTGCATGACACAAGAAGGACTGACACATATACATCTGGCCCATACTCCCCAGCTCTCACTACCCACTGTCATCCAGTGGGATAGATACTACTGCACTAACATATGTGTGAACCATGCTGCTACTCACAAACTTGTCTACCTCAGTAGTTCATCTGGCACTATACGTAATTTAGACTCTGGATTTTCACAAGATACTGAAACAGATAAACTCACATTATTCTGCATAATGTTTACCATGTTAGTACTTTGTGCATCAATTACACTCACGATATTAACTTCTTTTCCCTTATTTTCTGATTCCTTGCAGGTACTACTCATTTTAACTTCTCAGGCTCTTCAAAAGTTTGAAATTACTCATCAATTGAGGACCATACTGGTCTGTGTTCGTAATCTACCAGTTGTAAAATTTGTCCTGCCTCTTCTCCACATAAACAAGTGCAACCAAACTGTTGTGACAGTGCCACGACATTTAACAGTGCCGCCACGACAGTACACGCAAACAGCGATAGAGGCGCTGCGCAACTCGGCTGAGCGCAGGAGCGCCACCTAGCTACGAACGGCGCCGGCCGCACGTCACGGCACGGCAGTCGAATGAGAGATACTGAGTTGTTACCATGTAACCAGCTATTGTTTCTAAGTGAGTGTGTTTGAATATCCACGCAATTATTGGTGATTAAAGGTTATAACACTTTTTGGCGACGAGGTCAGATATTTTCACTGCGTTGTGGATTTGTGTGTTTGTGATGGGGCAGAGATGGAACAGCTTATGCAAGCGCTCATTGAACAACAAACACAGCCGACGGCTGCTATTCAGGCGTTGTCGACGTCGCTTACTCATCGTCTGTCTTCCTCTTCTCCGCCTCCATTCCCTCCTTACGACGAGGCCGCTGAAGACTGGGAGGATTATGAGAAGCATTTGTGGCAACACTTCTTGGCTTTAGGCGTTGTCGACACTCCTATGTGTAAGTCGTTATTTCTATCTTGGATTTCCCCACGGATCTATCAGCTGCTATCTCAATTAGCCCCTCTGTGGGAGCCTGCCTCCCTATCCTTCCAAGAAATGTGTGACTTATTGTCTAACTATTACCGCAAAAACACCCACGTCGTTGCCGCCCGCGTGGCGTTCTACCGGTGTCATAAACAGCCCCATCAATCTTACCAGGCTTGGGCGGCAGAACTACACGGTCTGAGTAGGAAATGTCAGTTTGTCACGGACACTCATCATGAGTCTTATGCTGATTCAATGGTTAGGGATGCTATTCTACAGCTTGCTCCTGATAAAGAAGTTCGGCAACATGCCCTACAACTGCCAAACCCATCGTTGTCGGAAGTTCTAAGCATCGCTTTATCCTTTGAAGTGTCTCACGCTGCTGGCATGCAAATAGACGCGTGGTGTGATGTAGGCGCTGTACAGTCAACTTTCGACACAGACAATTTGCCTGTTTCACAGGAGAACAAAGATGTGGCGGCGGTTCACTCACGTAAACAACATCGCGTTGGGCCGCGACGCTCGCAGCGAAAACAGCAACCACAGAAGCAGGTTCGTTCCGCACTTCCTTCTTGCCCACGTTGTTTTGTACAGCATGACAGGGCTGCGTGTCCAAAATGTTGGGCCACGTGTAATTCATGTAGGAAAAAAGGCCACATTGCTTCTGTGTGTCAGTCCCCTAAAGTTCCTGTCGACGAGGATGGGGCATCGGACATGGATGTTAACTGTGTGCTTTCTCAAACAAATAAGTTGTTTGTTACTGTTCATGTTCTGGATAAAGACATTCGCATGCAAGTGGACACTGGCTCTGCAGTAACTCTCATTAATTCTCGCACGTTTTTGGAGTTGGGCTCCCCTCCCTTGTCTCCAGTTACGCGAAATCTGAGAACTTATAATAAACAGAAAATTCCTATCATTGGCCAGTTTGATGCTTCCACTGCCTACAAGTCTGTTGTTAGGCCCCTCACGTTTTATGTGGTGGATCATGCGGGCACTGAAAACCTGTTCAGTTATGATGCTTTCCAGTTGTTCGGGTTCTCCATTGATGATGATGTGCACCTCATATCTGAGGATATTCCATATCAATAGCTGGATGGATTGTGTTCTGAATTTTCGTCCGTGTTCTCTGCTGGTCTGGGTCGTGCCAAGGATTTTGAAGCCCACATTACTCTTAAACCTACAGCTCACCCTAAGTTTTTCCGGGCACGCCCTATTCCGGTGGCGTTGCGTGCACCTGTCAAGGCTGAGATAGACAGGTTAACAGATTCAGGGATTCTCCTTCCTGTTACCTCCAGCGAATGGGCATTGCCAATCATGGTGGTTTCTAACCCAACAGGAGTCTGTGATTGTGTGGTGATTTTAAAGCCACCGTCAACGCTCAGAGCCTCATTGACACATCCTCTTCCCCGTCCTGAGGAGTTATTTACCAAGCTCGCTGGGGGCCAGTTCTTTTCCAAACTTGACTTATCGGAGGCGTACCATCAGTTGCCGTTGGATGCTTCTTCCAAGGAATTTCTCGTCATCAACATTCCTTGTGGGTTGAATCAGTACCAGCTAGCGCACCGGCCATTTTTCAGCGGTTTTTGGAACAGCTCATGGCTTCCGTTCCTGGCTGCATAAACTATCTGGATGACATTGTTGTCACAGGGGCCTCCACTGAGGAGCACCTTTGCAATTTGCGTTCACTGTTTCGGGTTTTGCATTCGGCTGGGTTGAAGTGCAATCTGGACAAGTCTCAGTTTTTCCAACCCTCCATTGTGTATCTTGGTTTCCACTTGTCCCGTGAGGGTATACATCCTCTACGTCAACACATTGTGGCCATTAACGCTCTATCCCGGCCATCTACGGTCAAAGAACTTCAGGCGTTTCCAGGCAAGATTCTTTATTATCACAAATTCATTCCATCCGCGGCGGCGGTAGCTCATCCTCTGCATCAGCTGTTACACAAAAACGTCCCTTTCTGTTGGTCCGACGAGTGTGAGCAGGCTTTTGTCCACCTGAAGGCTCATTTGCAGTCGGCGCCTTGTCTTGCCACATTCCGTCCGGGACAGCACTTGGTTGTGGCGACTGACGCATCACAGTATGACCTAGGAACTGTTCCCGCCCATCGGTATGAGGATAGGCCTATGATTCCAAGACCCTCAATGATGCGCAACGGTGTTACTCTCAAATTGAAAAGGAGGTGCTCTCGCTATCATTTATGCTCTAAAAAAGTTCAGCGTTTTTTTGTATGGTTCTAAGTTTCACCTCATCACCGACCACAAGCCGCTGGTCTCTCTGTTCAGCCCATTGACGTCGCTTCTGGATAAGGCGGCTCACCGCCTGCAACGTTGGGCCTTATACTTGTCTCGTTTTCACTATGAGATTCACTATCGCCCCACGGCCCAGCACGCCAATGCTGACGCATTGTCGCAATTGCCGATGGGCCCCGACCCGGTTTTCGATCGTGTTGAACTACTCTGTTTCCACATTGATGAGGAAGAACGTCGTGCGGTCGAGGGTTTTCCACTTACTGGTTCGCAGGTCACGTCGGCTACTGCGCGGGACCCGGTCCTGCGTCAGGTGATCGGTTTTGTTCAACAGGATTGGCTGGACAGGACCAAGGGCCGGGCATCGGATCCCCTTCGCAACTACCATGCCTTGCACCTTCGTCTGTCTGTTCGTGATGGTGTTGTTCTTCTGGCCATGGATGAGCGCGGGAGTGCCACCTAGCTACAAACGGCGCCGGCCGCATGTCACGGCACGGCAGTCGAATGAGAGATGCTGAGTTGTTATCATGTAACCAGCTATTGTTTCTAAGTGAGTATGTTTGAATATCCACACAATTATTGGTGATTAAAGGTTATAACACAAACCACACAAAGCTATGTTCTCCTCATACTCGACCCATACTTACTTCAATATATCTGCCTGGTCTGCTATTACCTGAAATATCTTTGCTGCTAAAGACTGGAGTGTCTCCTGTAGCAGTGACCACGATATGGCTGATCTTCTATCAGTTACATGAAACACAACAAACCACAAGACAACAAAATAGGATGAGGAGGAGGACCCTTAAAAATACTTCTAACATAACATTTCTTGCTGCAAGTCAAGCTCCTGGCTATTCTATTCATGTTTACTACCTAACATACTTCAATAACAATGACCCATACTCCTCGCTCACAACACAATATGTTCCCTATTCTAAATGGCACAAACTAACACAAAGTTTTCACAATACTTTCTGAATTTACTGCACTCATATGTCACATAAAAATATCATTAAAATGGCAAAAAATGGCAGGATGGTGCAAATCCCACTGGCGAGGTGTTACTGCTGGTGGTGACAGGAGTCCAATAGTGGCCTGTCAGTAAAACATTCCTGATTAAGAAAGCCATTTATTCATAGCAGTTGCAATGACAGGATCAAAGCCATGGTTGCAGCAGCATGAAGATGTTGGCATGTGTGTGATCCAGGTGGTGACAGTGTACTACTTCAACATGGCAGCAGAGCACTGATGCGACACATTGGCTGCAGATGATGTACAACAGCAGGCAATCCTGGTCTCCGGTCTGCCTCCATACTGGCAGTGTAAACCCAACCAGACCAAATGGGACTAAACTTCAGCCTCTGGCATGGATGCAGACAATGGCGTGTGGCTGCTCTGGGCAGTGGGCAGTATTCAATATTTCATGTGTACACTGCACACGAAAGCCAATTCCCACACAGTAAGCAGCCAACTCCAAACACAAAGTGCCATTTGTGGAAATAATCAAACTCAAGAAGTAATGTCTACCAACATGGTCACTTGACTAGAATACTAATCAGGCACTGAGATACTTAAGGACCTAAAGCACACTGCCATTGATCCCACATTTACATAAATATCAGAGATACCAGTGATATAGCATTTCGT